>NC_052065.1:16363819-16581319 GCF_903992535.2 Arvicola amphibius | reverse complement strand
TCGAGGCCAGCCTGGTCTAGTTCCAGGACAGGCACCAAAGCTACAGAGAAACCCTGTCTCACAAAACAAAACAAAAAAGAAAGAAAGAAAGGAAGAAAGAAAGAAATAGAGAAAGAAGATGTAGGTGTGTTGTACAAGGTGTGCCTTAGGAAAGCACTTATCATGGAAACATCTGAGGTAGGTATATGAAGCTGGTGCTTGTAACGGTGGGGTGTATGTGACAATAATTAACTGTAAGTAGTTGGTTTCTGTCGAAAGTTTTGCACACTGTTGCATCTTTTCTTTTCTCTCTTTCTTTCCCTCTCTCTCTTTCTTTTTTCATTTTTTGAGACAGGGTTTCTCTATGTAGTTCTGGCTGTCTTGGAACTTGCTCTGTAGACCAGACTGACCTTGAACTCACAGAGAACCGCTTGCCTCTGCATCTCCAAATGCTGGGATTAAAGGCATGTGCCACCACATCCAGCTTCTTGCATGTTTTTATCAGCCCATGTCTTGTTTTGTTTTGTTTGCCCTCTTGGTTTTTTGAGACAGGGTCTTAGGGTCTTTCTACATTGGCTTGGCTCTCCTGGAACTTACCCTGTATACCAACCAGACTGGCCTAGAACTCACAGAGATTCATGTGCCTCTGCCTCCTGAGTGCTGGGTTTAGTGTTCACTACCACATCTAGCTTGCTTCTTTATCTATCTATCTATCTATCTATCTATCTATCTATCTATCTATCTATCTATCTATCGACAGTTCTCTGTGTAACAGTCCTAGCCGTCCTGGAACGCTTATTTTATTTATTTATTTATTTATTTATTATGTATACAATATTCTGTCTGTGTGTATGCCTGCAGGCCAGAAGAGGGCACCAGACCCCATTACAGATGGTTGTGAGCCACCATGTGGTTGCTGGGAATTGAACTCAGGACCTTTGGAAGAGCAGGCAATGCTTTTAACCTCTGAGCCATCTCTCCAGCCCCGCTTATTTATTTTTGAGATGAAGTATTGGCTATGTTTGCTCAGTCTAGACCCATACTCTTGACCTCAAGTAATCCTTTTGTCTCAGCCTCCTGAACAATTAGGGCCACAGGAAAGCATCACCTCTTCTGGCTCAGATTGTACCTTTCTTTTTTCTTTCCTTCCTTCCTTCCTTCCTTCCTTCCTTCCTTTCTTCCTTTTTTTTCAAGACAGGGTTTCTCTGTGTAGCCCTGGGCCGTCCTGGAACTCACTCTGTAGTCTAAGCTGGCCTCAAACTCACAGAGCTCTGCCTACCTCTGCGCTGCCTCTTTGCTTCCTCTGCCTCCTGGGTGCTGAGATTAAAGGTGTGTGCCACCACCGCCAGGCCAGATTGTAGTTTTCTCTGTGAGTTCTAGGCCAGTCTGCTCTACAGAGCTAATTCTAGGACAGTCAAGGATGCACAACGATATCCTGTCTTGAAAAATCGAAAATAACAATATTACAATGTCTCTTCTTGAGGATGGAGAAGACGACTCAGCAGTTAAGAACATGGCTGCTCGTCCCGGAGGACCTGGATTTTAGCACCAGGCATGCAGCTGGTGCACAAACGCACATACAGGAAAAACTCATACACATAAAATATATCTAGCATATAATAGACAAAGAAAAATATATCTAACAGAATAATAAGAAATGATGAAGAAATCAATCAGTGGTTAGGAGCATTTGCTGCTCATATAGAGGACCCAGGTTCTGATTCTCGGTATCCACATGAAGGCTTACAGCTACCTGAAATTCCAGTTTCAGGGCATCTAGTGCTCTCTGCTGACCTCCATAGGCTTTTTTCCCCATGTTGTTTATTGAGCTCTGCTCCCCTCCCTGCCTGTCCCCTCCTCCCTTCAACCCTCCCCCAAGGTCCCCATGCTCCCAGTTTACTCAGATCTTGTCTTTTTCTGTTTTCTACTTTCCATGTAGATTAGATCTATGTAAGTCTCTCTTAGGGTCCTCATTGTTGTCTAAGTTCTCTGGGATTGTGCTTTGTGGGCTGATTTTCTTTGCTTTATGTTTAAAAACCACTTATGAGTGAGTATATGTAATAATTGTCTTTCTGTATCTGGGTTACCTCACTCAAAATGATGTTTTCTTTTTTTAAAGATTTATTTATTTATTATGTATACAGTGCAGGTCAGAAGAGGGCACCAAGTCTTATTACAGATGGCTGTGAGCCACCATGTTGTTGCTGGAAATTGAACTCAGGACTTTTGGAAGAGCAGGCAAAGTTCTTAACCACTGAGCCATCTCTCCAGCCCAAAATAATGTTTTCTAGTTCCATCCATTTTCCTGCAAAATTCAAGCTGTCACTTTTTTGTGCTGTGTAGTACTCCATTGTATAAATGTATTGCATTTTTAAAAATCCATTCTTTGATCGAGGGGCATTTAGGTTGTTTCCAGGTTTTGGCTACTCTATAGGCTTTTGCATGTACATGGTTCACATAGCCACACACATACCCTAAATAAATACATATTATAAAAAGAGTCGGGCGGTGGTGGCACATGCCTAATTTAATCCCAGCACTCGGGAGACAGTGACAGGCAGATCTCTATGAGTTTGAGGCCACCCTGGTCTACAAGAGCTAGTTCCAGGACAGGCTTCAAAGCTACAGAGAAACCTTGTCTCGAAAGACCAAAAAAAAAAAAAAAAAAAAAAAAAACCAAACCAAACAAAACAAAACCTGGCGAAGAGAAGTCACACCATGCAACAAGGCTCACATGAGAGGCATATTGGAAGGAGAGAGAGCAGGGCAGAGATTGGTCCCTGGGGACAAGAGTGGTGGAAGGGGGGAGAGAATGGGAGGGAGAGAGAGAAAGACGTGGGAGGTGGGCAAGGCCCACCTTTTAAAAGGGGGATGTAGCAAATGTACACAGGAAGTGCTCTTAATGGCTGCAGCTGTTAGGCCCCTAAGGGCAGGCCAGTACAGAGGCCTAAATATTACCACTTGCTCTTCAATCCCAGTGCTGGAGAGTACAAAGCGAGCAGATTTCTGTTAATTCATGTGCTTTACATAACAAATTTCAGGCCAGCAAGAGTTACAAAATGGATCCTGTCTCAAACAAAACAAAACAGAACAACATTTTCAAAAATAACTTAAGACTCTAATGTTTTTCTGTAGAAAGAAATGTGCAAGTTTCTAAACCAAGGGAGGCATTTGGGAACTAAGATGACCAGTGTCACAAATTGTGAGTCCAGTGAACTTTCCAGTCTTTTTCTTGGAGGCAGGATTGCGTGTATCTCGGCTCATTTTGCTGCTGACGGTGTAGCTAAGGATGATCTTGAACATTTGATTCTCCTGGCTTTCATTTCCCTGGTACTGTGATTACAGACTAGTCCTACTATACTCGCACACCCACTTTAGGGGGAAATCAACTGATGGTCTTGGGAAGCTGGGAAGCAGTAAGGGGAAGTGGTGGGCTTGTTTTGTGTATAGGTTATGGATGGGACAGCTGTGTCCACGCTGCCTTGCATTTATCTGCCACACACAGGCATCTCCTAAATGCTGGATAAGTGAACAAGTGAGCAAATCAACTAATTTTGGGGAATTTATTGTATACAAAACAGCGGACTAGCCTTTTCACATTATTTCTCTCTAATCCTCATAACTCTGACAACAGACATTGTGACCCCCAATTGACAGAGCAGGAAAGTGTAGGCACAGTGGAGCAGGTCCCCTGCGTTATTCAAATAGTTCGTTATGATTACAGAAGTCATTCACTGGGAACCAGATCTAATTAACATCCATCCATTCATTCATCCATCTGTCAAAAGATTCATTAACCATCTATTGCGTAGTACAATGATCACAGTACAATAAACACTTTAGATAACAAAACAGGCAGAGCTCTCTCAGGAAGACCAGTTCCGTGGCGGGATCGCGGGCATCGAAAGGGTATGTATGGTTTCAGCACCATCTTCAAGGAATGCTGTTGCTCCTGCCTCGGTTATATAGTGACTTGAGAAGACACCGGTACAAAGAGGTTGGAGTGCAGTCTGGGACGCCCCTGGGCTAAGAGAGCCGGCGCGGTTCCGCTAAAGGCTCGGCTTGCAGACTTTCCACGCAGGCGCAGAAAACCCAAGACTCAATTTAATAGCTTGTTGGGGATGGGGGTTGGGGATGGGGGGGGTGTAAGGAACGTGGGGATAATTTGAGAAGAGAGGTGTGGCTCAGGAAGCTACGCAAAATGAAGGCGTGGCTCCGCCAAATCTCTCCTCGCCTATTTGCTTCCGCCGCCGAGGGCGTGGCCTAAGGGCTCCCTTCTCCGAAGGGCGGTGCAAACCCGGTGTTCCCTACGCCTCGAAGTCGTGGTTTAGGGCGGACCCTCGGATCTTCCGGTAGCAATTGGCTGCCTTGCTCAGGAGGTATGGCCCTACCAGACTCCCATGCCCTGTGCGGTCACTTCCTGTGGAGTTTCCCCAGTTCAGGGAGGAGGGGGAAGAGGACGAGGGGGAGGCAAGCGGTCGTCCGGGGTTAGATTGGGGGGTGTCGGTCCGTTCAGGGCGGGTGATGACTCACGGCCCATCCCATCTTCCCGACGCCGCCCGCCCGCGCAGAGCTAGCTCCATGGCTTAACGGAGGAGGCAGTGGCGAGCGGGGGGAGGGGGACTCTTATTTTGTTAGGGGGACCGGGCCAAGGCCCGACCGGCCTGGCAGGGCTCGCCCGGGGCCGGGCGTCATGTCTCATGCAGCCGAGTCAGCTCGGGACGGCGTAGAGGCCAGCGCGGAGGGCCCTCGAGCCGTGTTCGTGCTGTTGGAAGAGCGCAGGCCAACCGACTCGGCCCAGCTGCTCAGGTGCGGGGCCACCTGGGGTCGGGAGTGACAACTGAGGTTCTCTGGCTACTCACCTCAGAACACTGGGGGGCCCCGGACTGGGATTGGAGACTCTTGGCCTATGCTTGAAGGACGTCGGGGTGCCCATCTTGGGTGGGCACCTCAGAAATCTGGTACTGACCCGCTTAGACTAAAGCTTAAAAGAGTAGTGAGTCCGCTGACGAGGGCAGGATCAGATTTGGGGGGCTCTTGACCGGGTCTAGCGGGGCACATTGTGGAGTATACAAAAACTACTCCGAGGTAGCTGAACTTGGGAAACTGGTTAGAAGCTGAATTTGGAATTGTTGAGTCGGTCGCAGAGGGATGAATTGGAGGGCGCACTGTTAGGCAAGGCACCGATTTTAAGGAAATCCTGGAATCTTTTTCCTTTAGTGTGGGAGAAAGGATCCTGGGAGGCAGAGGTGCTGTTTGGGGCACTTAGTGACTGCCGGTAGCCGCCGGTGCTGTGTTTGGGGGAATAACAAATGTGGAGGGGGGTTAGGGGGCAGTCTCAGATTTGCCGGGTGTGTCTCTGTGTGTGAGAGAATAATCCAGCGGAGCAACTTGATGGGCCCGTCCTTTCCCTTCTGCGCCCCCCGCCCGCGGAGTCTGTCTAGAAATGCCGGGATAGTGGAAGCCCCTCGCGTCTTGAGTGTGAGCTGAAATGCGGGGCGGCCGGGCAGACGGGATAGATAGTTCACTCTTAGCTGTAGGAGTGGGGGAGGCCGCAAACCTTATTTGGGAACCCAAAGGAGGGTCTTGTTTCTGCTGCCACTCACCCTAGCCTCTCAGCCAGCCCTGCCCACTCCCTACCCACACACCCCCTCTTCCTTTTATTTCGCCCTCCCAGCCTGTCTCTCAGTTCCCGGGTGTAATCTTGAATCAGTCTCTAGAGCTGGAGTGAGTACCGATTGCACCATCCCTGGCTGGGTGGGTCCTCCGTCTCTCCTCTTCTCATCCTCTTCCATTAGCCTTGCTTTGAAACTCCAGCTCTTCCTTGGCCACAACCTTACCCTCTCCAGCCCCCATTTTCCCCAATTTATGTGCAGTGGTGTAGGAGTGTGGGAGGGGGCCGCCACCTTTCTGCCCGGGGTTGTGCTGAACTCAGCTACTCTCCTGGCTTCCTCTTCCCAACTTCCTGGGTGGTTTTAGAGCCCCATCTGTGAGCAAGGAGGGGAAGACCATTGGTAGACAGGGGAGAGACTTCTTACCAACCGAAGTCACAATCTTTCTGGATTCCAAACTTGACTAAACTCAAGGGTGAATATTATTTGGGGATGCGGTGGGTGGACCCGAGAGCCCCACACTTGGTGGGCAAGTGCTGTACCACTGGGCTGTACATTTCCAGCAAGGATACATATTCACCCTCGTATGTGTCTTGGGCCTGGACACTAGGGTCCTTTATACCCAGCAGGGAGGCCTGAGCAGAACCATCTTAGATTCCTTCTAACAGCTGAGACCGTCACAGTGCTGGGCACAGTTAAATGGGAGCAATGTACATTGCTTTGTTGCAGTGCTGTGAGTGGAACGCAGGGCTCGTATATGCTAAGCAAACGCCAGCTCCTGTGTCTTTTTGTTTCTACTTTGAGAGGAAGCCTCCCCATATAGTCTAGGCTGACCTCTTCCTCCTTCCTTCATCTGAGATATGGCTTGTTTTGTGTGGCAGTGATTGTTGATACTGAAAACGGGTGTGTGTTTTGATCTATCTTAAAAAGTAGGAGGAGACAGGGCAGTTTCTTCTTAGCAAAGAATGATGCTCCTGTGGCCAGGCAGGTCGTGCACTCAGACTCGCTCTTTGAAGATGCTCACCGGCGGAGTGAGGGGAGCCTTTCCTCATTTCATTCTTATATTTGGATGGGTATCAGCAGCCTATGAACTCTGGCTGAGGCTGGAATTCCTTTGCAGAGTGGTAGCTCCTGATGCAAAGTAAATGAGGGAGCCCTGTGCTCTTTGTGATGCATTCAGTTTGAGTTACAATTGGACTCTCAGCCTGAGGGGTGCCCTTACTTGCTCTGTGTGCATGTATACAGATGAGGGTTCACATTCATCTGTCGGCAAAACAGTAGGGGGTGTGGGGGCTGGGAGAACTCTGAATGCAAAGCCTGGAGTCCTACAAAGTGAATTGTCATTCCCAAAGTCCTCTGGATTCCCCCTCTTAAACCCAGGTTGTGGTTGTTGGAGCGAGGGAGTTGGGATCCAAGCATTCTTACTGTTCTTACCCTTAAGAGCCTGTGGGTAGCAGAGAGGCGTGGGAAGAGGGAAAGGATATGGGACTTGGGGGGGGGGCGCCCGCCTCAGGGGCTGGGGAAGGGAGGGCATTAGAGCTCCTGGCAGTCACTGACCACCGCTCCTTCCTTCCCTCCACCCTCAGCTTCAATTCTTTGCTTCCGGAATCCGGGATTGTTGCTGACATCGAATTAGAAAACATCCTTGACCCTGACAGCTTCTACGAGCTCAAAAGCCAACCCCTACCCCTCCGCTCCAGGTAGGCTTGGCTTAACTGACCCTTCCCCTGGTCCCCCTCCCCACTTGAAGACCAAGGGCCCTCTGAGCCCACCCAACCCATTCTCCCCTTCTCAGCAGCCTGTATTTTCCCTGTGCTGGGATTGGAGGCCCGAAGGTGGAGAGCAGGTGGGCAAGCCAGCGCGTCTCTGGCCTGCCCTCACCCTGCCCTACCTTGTTTTCCCTACTCGGGATTCTCGCAGGCCTGGCTGCGTGGATGGGCGTGGCCTTCCTAAGCTCCCGCCCTCCAGTGGGTACGGCCGTGCAGCCCCTATTCAGCCCTCGCACACCTGGCAAGCCCACCCCCCCCCCCCAAGCCCTGGAGCTTCCAGGCTAGTGGGTGGAAAACCAAATGTGCTGAGTCATCGGCCTGGGCGCTTAGAGAGGGGAGGGGACCTGGAAGAGGGGCAGGAAGAGAGGATTGTGAAACCTCTGAGATTTTCAAAACTAACTGGCTCCTGGCAGCAGAACCCTGCCTGGGCAGGGAGGAAGTGGAGTCTGGGGCCCTGGAGCCTGCTGCCCACTTCTAGGAGCTCCAGATGTGGCTTAGCAACTCTCGTGTTCCCACTTCACTCCAGCTTCAGATCCACGTGAGCTTGCCACCTTTTAGTAAAAGAAACTCCTTTTCTTTTCTTTCTTTTTTTTTTCTTTTTGGTTTTTCAAGACAGGGTTTCTCTGTGGCTTTGGAGCCTGTCCTGGAACTCACTCTTGTAGACCAGACTGGTCTCGAACTCACAGAGATCCACCTGCTTCTGTCTCCCAAGTGCTCAAACTAGAAACTTTTTAAAATGATTTTATTTTTATTTTTTATGTACTGGTATGTTGCCTGCATATATATGTGAGGGTGTTAGGTCTTCTGGAACTGAAGTTAGAGACAATTGTGAGCTGCCATGTGGGTGCTGGGAATTGAACCTGGGTCCTTTGGATGAACATCCAGTGCTCTTAACCACTGAGCCATCTCTCCAGCCCAAAATGATTTTTTTCTTTTTCTTTCTTTCTTTTTGTTTTTTTTTTTTTTTTTTGAGACAGGGTTTCTCTATGTAGTGGTCCTGACTGTCCTAGAACTTGCTCTGTAGACCAGGCTGGTCTCGAACTCACAGAGATCTGCCTGCTTCTGCCTTTCGAGTGCTGGCATGAGCCACTACCGCCGGGTGAAACTTTTTTTAAAAAAACAGGATTTTCTCTATGTAGCCCTAGCTGTCCTGGCTGTAGACCAGACCAGGCTGACCTCGAACTCTCAGAGATCCACCTGCATCTGCCTCCCGAGAAACTCCTTTTCTTAGAGCCCAACTTCTGCACTTACTCTATGAACCTGCTCCAACTGAGGCTTCACCATTAAGACTGAAGGTCACAGTCTTATTTCCCCTGAAACAAATGGCCAGACTGTGACCTCTGAGTGATGGAACTTTGTCTGGTTCCAGCATCTCCTGAGGCCCACATCCAGGCCTGGTACCTATGTCTCCTACCCACATATTGTGCTCTGGGAACACAGAACAAGACAGTTTCTCGATCTAGTCCAGCACAGACTGACCCTTAGGTTTGAAAAGTGACTTCTAGCTTACCTGTGACCCCATATTTCCCATTCCGCAGCCTCCCAATATCACTGCAGGCCACACCAACCACCCCAGCTACACTGTCTGCATCGTCTTCTGCAGGGGGCTCCAGGACCCCTGCCATGTCATCATCAGCTTCATCACGGGTCTTGCTGCGTCAGCAGCTGATGCGGGCCCAGGCCCAGGAGCAGGAGAGGCGTGAGCGGCGGGAACAGGCAGCAGCTGCTTCCTTCCCCAATCCTGCACCTGCCTCCCCAGCCATCTCTGTGATTGGCGTGTCCTCTGGTGGCCACACATTGGGTCGTCCACCCCCTGCTCAGGTGCCCAGGGAGGTGCTCAAGGTAAGGACAGATTCAGAAGCTCTGAGAGTTAGTGACTGAGAAGCCATCCTAGGAGCTAAGGGGGTGGCCTGCGGTCCAGGTGACTTTTGGACAGTGTCCATGTAGTTCTAAGGACAGGTCATGATAGTGTTTAAGTGATCGGCCCTTGTGCCAGTGTGTTGATGATTTCTTAGGTTTTCTTCTGGACTCGTGAGGGTATGTGGGAGAGTCTCTGGTTCTGTTGGGTGCGATCACACTTAGCAGGGAACTCTGAGGACTCTGACAGGGTCAACTAGAAACTTGAGAGAACTTATTAGCTTGGGGAGATTTTGGAGGTTTTCAAGGATTTCTGGGAAAAGAAGTTTAGGGTCTTGGCAGATTCACTAATATTTTTGAGATGTTCTTCAATATTAGGCCCAGTTTGTCCACATGAGCCTAAAATTTGTTGAGTTACAGGGTCGGCTGGGGCTCAGTTATTTCTCTTTTGTGCCTCCTCGCCTTCCCTCTCTCTTTTATTTCATAGGTTCAGACCCATCTGGAGAACCCCACCCGCTACCACCTGCAGCAAGCTCGCCGGCAGCAGGTGAAACAGTACTTGTCTACCACACTTGGGCCCAAGCTGGCTTCCCAGGCCCTCACTCCACCACCAGGGCCTACCAGTGCCCAGCCACTTCCTGCCCCTGAAACTGCCCATGCCACTGGCCCTACAGGCAGTGCTCCTAACAGCCCCATGGCACTGCTCACCATTGGATCCAGCTCAGAGAAGGAGGTAAGAGTCTGTAGGTAACCTTCCCTTATGCCCCACGTCCAGTTGTTTTGTTGTTGTTGTTGTTGTTGTTGTTGTTGGTGGTGGTGGTGGTGGTGGTGGTGTGTGTGTGTGTGTGTGTGTGTGTGTGTGTGGTGTGTGAATGCTGGGTGTTGGGAATAGAACACAGGGCCTTGTACACGCCAGGCCAGCACTCTACCATTAAGCTACTCTCACCCCCAGCCTCCTCTCCCAGTTCTTCTAACCCTGTACAGTATTTACTTCTTCCCCCAGATTGATGATGTCATTGATGAGATCATCAGCCTAGAGTCCAGTTACAACGATGAGATGCTCAGCTATCTTCCCGGAGGCACTGCAGGGCTGCAGCTCCCCAGCACGGTGAGGCCCTACAGAGGGAGGTGGTCTAAAAAACGATGGCATTCTTCTGTCACGAAGACCACACCCACACTGGCTGTGTGTATATGAGTGACCCTTGCCATGCATTATTCTAAGATTGAAAGATAGGCCTTATATTGAAAATGGGGCTTAGGCCCTTGGGCCTTTGTTGGACTTCATGGAGAGGTGGCCCCGGTAGACTTAGATATATAGTATGGAGAGTTTATAGCCATACTATTACCTGGGCACTTGGGCTGTGCTCTGCTGAGTACCAAGAATTGGGAATCATGTAGCAGTTTGAGTGTCCCAAGGGATTCCGGTACTACTGTGTAGTCATCGGAACCAAAGGCTTGGGTTGTAACAAGTGGTTGGACATTGTACTATTTGGAGTGTACCAAGTCTCTTGTGATGAATTGGGCCAACAGGCTGGATCCTCATAAATGGATAAAACTTTCCAGAGCAAGAGAGCTACCATTATAACAAATCTGATTCTAGAACATGCCTTGGCAAGTTAATCTTATAGCTTTTCCCAACTTATCTAGGAGCCTAGCACCTTATATAGAAATGATAATGGTTCGGGGCTGGGGATGCAGCCGAGTGGAGGAGTGCTTGCCTAGCCTGTGATGAGGTCCTGGGTTCTGTCCTCAGTACCACACACACAAAGTTCTACTTTTATCCTAACTTCTCACTGCTTCGGACACAGCTAGAAGTTAGGAGGCAGATCTGAAAGCCTCAAAGGGATTTCAGTATGTGACAGCTCATCAAGGGCTAGGGCTAGGTCCACTTCTATACAAGTGTGTTGCACCAGACTCTATCTAGCATGTAAGAGAGAGAGGAAAAAACTAGGCTGGTATAAAAGCCGCACTAGCTGTGAAATAGTTACACTAGACCACCTGAGGTATCAGAATGTGGGGGTGGACCAGTAGGCACTTATGGTTTTTAAAGTAGTGATCACACTTAAGACTGGGGATTCAGCTGGAACTCTCCAGAAAGCCAGATCCTGGGTGGCATGTTGCCATGATAATTTACCAACGTCTGAAAAGACTGAGTTGGAGTGTTCCAAGAATGCTGGCTTGGAATGCCGTGCTGGAAGCAGCTAACAGCCTGGAATGTCAGACCAGGACTGACAGACCTGAGAGCTGGGATTTTCCAGCATTTTTCTTCTCAGAGCCAGCCCGGGAGTTGTTTTGGAGAAGGGTTTCAGAAAGACCACTGAGGCATTTGAAGGGCTGGGTGGGTGGACTCCAGCCCCTACAAACCAGAGAAAATTCACTTGGTTCTGTTCCTGCTGTTAAGTACCATGTAACACTTCCTGAAGGAAAAGGGGTCCTCTGGAATCCCCGGTCCTTGCATTAGAGGGCTCTGGCTTTTAATACATGAGGGTCAGGAGCCCGAGTTTGAGGAGGCTGTGCTGTGCCTTTGGTGTCCGCAGCTGCCTGTCTCAGGGAATCTGCTTGATGTGTACAGCAGCCAAGGAGTGGCCACACCGGCCATCACTGTCAGCAACTCATGTCCAGCCGAGCTGCCTAATATCAAACGGGAGATCTCTGGTAAGTGCTAGGGTCTTGGCCCTGTACCCCACCCTGTCCCTTGAGTCAAACCCTGTCACTGCCAGGTCTGGAGCTAGACCTGACTCTAGGGAGAGGGTTTGAGCTTTTCAGAAACAGGTTGAGGCTGGGGCTCAGAGGATAGCTTAGCATCTGAAGACCTTAGGTTCCATCCCAAGTACCACAGAGGAGAGAAACAAAGCCAACTGCTTTTTTTTTCTCCCTTTTTTTCCCTCATGTGACTCTTGGTCCTATTTTCACCTTATTTTCTCTGACTTCCTCTTGGGTGCAACAGAAGGCCTGTGCCACCATTGCTTTCATTAAAAAAAAACTAGCAAAAAGAGGCATTTTGTTTATTTTTTTGAGACACAGTTTCACTCTGTAACCTAGGCTGACCTCAGATTCCCAACAGCCCTTTTGCCTCAGCCTCCTGAGTGCTGAAATTACAGAGCTATGCCCAAATGCCCAGTTCTGGAACTCCCTATATAGCCCAGGCTGGCATTGAACTTGGAGCGATCTTCCTGCCTCTCCTTCACAATGCTGGGATTATAGGCACAAACTACCATGCCTGGCTCAAGACATCTTTGAAAGCAGTCAACAGGTATGGTGGTGCATGATTGTGGTTCCAGCACGTGGAAGGTTTAAGGCCAGTATGAGCTATATATTGAGACCCTGTCTTTAAAAAGAAAAAGACAGAAGGAGGAGGAGAAGAAAGAAGAAAAGGAGGAGGCGGAGAAGAAAGAAGAAAAGAAGGAGGAGGAGAAGAATTAGAAGAAGAAGAAATTGAAGCTGTTGAAGTTGTCATTTCATCATCATCGTTATCATTGTTGACGTCAGGGTCAGCGGGTCAGTTAAGAGCACTGGCTGCTCTTGCAGAGGACCTGGGTTTGATTCCCATGACTGCTCACAACTATCTGTGACTCAATTCCAGTGGATTCAGAGCCATCTTTTGACATCTTTGGGTTCCAGGCATGCATGTGGTATCACTCATGTATGAAGGCAAAGAACCCATACACAGAAAATAAAAATAAATACATCTACTTTAAAAAAAAATCACTCCAAGTCTGGCTCTGGCTAAACTCTATAGTTGCAGCTAATTTTGAGACTGAGAAGGAGAATGGCTTAGGTCAGGTGTTCAAGGCCAGCCTGGACAACAAAGCAAGACCCCCCCATTTCTAAGAAAAGTCGCACCTTCTGTCCCTCTCCCACTAGCCCCTACCTCTGCATCTTCAGGGACTCTGCTTCCTGTATCCAGAAGCCCTGATATCCACCCTCACTCTCTTCCAGAAACCGAGGCAAAGGCCCTTTTGAAGGAGCGACAGAAGAAAGACAATCACAACCTAAGTAAGCCCCAGAGCAGGTGCATTTGCCCACCTGCCACTCAGCCCTGCCGTGCTCCTTGCTTCAAGGGCTGCCTTCCATGGGGAGCCTCCCAGCACCCCTATTCCTCTCTTTCCTTTTACCCATTGATGACTTTTTCCTACTCTTTCTTTTTCTCCCCCTCTCTTGAAAGTTGAACGACGCAGGCGATTCAACATTAACGATAGGATCAAAGAGCTGGGCACCCTCATCCCCAAGTCCAATGATCCGTGAGTCTGGGCTGGGGACCCCAGGCCAATGGGAGGTGGAATAAGCACCGTGGACCAGGAAAGTTGTTCCTTGGTGTCTGCCATGTAGTCTTGCCCAGACAGAAGTTCTCTAAGCCAGATGCTGAGGCTCATACCTGTAATTCCAGCACTGGGGAAGCTGGGGCAGGAATATTTCCATGAGTTGAAGGCCAGCCTGGGCTACATAATAAGTTCTAGACTATCCTGGGCTACAGAGTGAGACTCTGCATCAAAAAAACAATACCTCCCCCAGAAAGAGCTCTCTGCCTTTTCTTAGCTGGGGGGCTGTAGCCCCTCAGACTGCAAACAGGCATGTCAGTTTGTCCTATGTGCACCCTGTTGAACACAAGTGTTCTAGTCATTCAGTACTTTTTTTTTTGCTTACTCAAGATTTAGTTATTGGGCCTTTGCTCTGTAGCAGGTACTCTGTTAGGCTCTGAGCATACCAGAGGGCACAAAGGAGAAGACCTTTGTCCTCTTGGAGCTGATGCTTTAGTTGGAGCATGTAGACAGTTGAGACAAGTAGAACCCTGCCGGGCACCCGCCATTAATCCCAGCACTCAGAAGGCACAGGCAGGCGGATCTCTGTGGGTTTGAAGCCAGCCTGGTTTACAGAGTTCTAGGACAGCCAGGGTTGTTACACAGAGAGACCCTGTCTTGTAAAACCAAAAAAGAAAAGACAAGTAGAATCTATGACACATGTTCTAATGAGGGTTGTGGAACATAATGAACAGAAAGAAACGGGGCTTGTCATCCCAACACTCGGTAGTCTGAGGCAGGGGGATCTACAGATTGAGGTCAGCTTCAAAACAACAGGAAGAACACAGTGGGGTTGAAGAGGTGACTCAGCAGTTAAGAGACTGCTTTTCCAGAAGACCTGGGTTTGATTCCCAGCACCCAGATGGTGTCCATGACTCCAGTTCCGATACCCTTTTCCGGCCTCCGTGGGCCACAGGCAGGCACTATTGGTGCACACACATACATGCAGGCAAAACACCCATACGCATAAAGGTAAATAGATCTCAATAAAACTTTTTAAAAACCACCAAAGGAGGATGGGTGAATGTTGGGAAGGTGAAACAGACTGTGAGGAGCATAGGACTGAACAGGCCTCAGCTGACAAGGAAACGCTTGAGTAGAGAGAGAGCCTGAACATGGAGCTGTGTGTATAGCTAAGCACGGTGCTTGCCTACTGTGTGGAAGGCCCCGTGTTTCTTTCTTCCCTAGCACCAAGAGCAGGGATGGACAAGATTAAGGGGGCCACATGGTGGACGGAGAGTACTCCGGGTGAAGGTCATATTCAAGTACAGGGTCTGAGATGAGAATTGTTTTCCATGTGAACACTAAGAGGCCAACCTTGGCTATAGTGGGGGGAAAGGAGACAGAAGGGGTCATGGTACAAGAGGGCTTTATGGTTTTAGGGTATAATGACCACCAGTGGAAGATTACAAGCAGAGGGGTTTTTGTAAGCATTCTAACCGTTTGGTTTACTTCAAGTTGTGATGTGGTCAGATACTCCATCTACCTGGTACAGTCCCCTAAGAGACTTCATATGCAGCACTCGGTCTTTCCTCCCTCTTGGGCCCCACAGGGAGATGCGCTGGAATAAGGGCACCATCCTAAAGGCATCTGTGGACTACATCCGCAAATTACAGAAGGAACAGCAACGCTCTAAAGACCTGGAGAGCCGGCAGCGATCCTTGGAGCAAGCCAACCGAAGCTTGCAGCTTCGCATTCAGGTTTGGAGGGAGAAAATGGTGCGGGTGGCTGGAACTTCCAGCAGGTGGAGGCAGAGAAAGAACGGGCAAGTTTTCCCTTTGGGCAGCTCAATTCAAATAATGATGGAAATAATAAGTAATTATAATACCATTAATGAGACTAATAAGGATACCTAGAATGGTGGGCCACACCTTTAATGCTGTACCATTCAAGAACAGAAACTGGTGGATCTGTGAGATCAAGGGCCAGGGCTATGTAGTGAGACCTTGATTTAAAAAAATTATTAATGGTGGCTCACAACAATTTGTAACTCCAGTTCCAAGGGATCTGATGCCCTCTTCTGGCTTCCACAAGCACTATACACATGATGCATATACATGCAGGCTAACCACCCATACATACAAAAATAAATCTGACTGCCTAGTGGTGGCACACACCTTTAATCCCAGCACTCGGGAAGCAGAGGCAGGCAGATCTCTGAGTTCGAGGCCAGCCTGGTCTACAGAGCAAGTTCAATAAGTAAATAGGGAGATTCTCAGATGAGCATGGAGGTACACATTTAATCCCAGGGAAGCAGATTTCCGTGATTCCAATGCCAGCCTGGTTTACACAGTAAGTTTTAGGACAACCAGAACTACATAGTGAGACCCTGTTTGGGAGAAAAAAAAAGGAAAGAGAAAGATTCTCTAAATAATTAAAAAATAGTAGCAATGAATATTTGCTAATGCGCATGGCATGTATCTTATGTACTGTAACAAGCGCTATATACTCTCTAACACATTTAATTCACAAAAGCAGCCATGTGAAATAACGCGCCATTGTACCATTGTACAGATTGAGACTCTGGAGTTCAGAGGCTGCATTGGAACCTAGTAGCCTGCCCTTTTCATGAGTACACTCCTCTACCCATGAGGGATTTTGAACCCCCTCTTATTTTGCACCCACTCCTTCCTTTTTGCAGGAGCTAGAACTGCAGGCCCAGATCCATGGTCTGCCAGTGCCCCCGACCCCAGGACTGCTCTCCCTAGCCACTAGCTCCGTTTCCGACAGCCTCAAGGCAGAGCAGCTGGACGTTGAGGAGGAGAGCAGAGCGAGCACAACCACATTTCATGTGTCAGGGGGACCTGTCCAGAGTGCGCCTCAGCAGCAGCCTCCAGCGCCACCTTCGGATGCCCTTCTGGACCTGCACTTTCCCAGTGACCACTTGGGGGACCTGGGAGACCCCTTCCACCTAGGGCTAGAGGACATTCTGATGGAGGAGGAGGGGGTTGTGGGAGGATTGTCGGGTGCCCTTTCCCCTCTGCGTGCTGCCTCTGACCCCCTACTTTCTTCAGTATCCCCGGCTGTGTCCAAGGCCAGCAGTCGGCGCAGCAGCTTCAGCATGGAGGAGGAGTCCTGATCAGGCCTTACTCCTCCCCTTGGGCTTCCCCACCCAAGGAAGGAGGACAAGCCTGGATGAGACCCTTTCCCCACCCTCCTGTGAGACTGCCCTGTCCAGGAAATCTGGGGGAAGAGGATTTGCAATCAGTCCCACCCCTGTAATAGGCAAGGAGGAGGAATCAGGTGAGGCCCTGCCCCTTTTCCAAAGGAACCACCCTGCACAGGTATTTCTGAGGGAGATGGCAGGAGAGCGCTGTGAAGGCTCAGTTCATCTGAGAATCACAGCCATTCCCCTGGCCCTACTCCTGCCAGGATAAGGTTGTGCCCCTGGCCACTAGGGACCCTTATAAACAGGTCTCCCAAGGAAAGGAGATGCCAGGATATTACTCCATTCCTTCTCTGGGGATTGCAAGGCCAGCTTTTCCTGGCACTGGAGGAAGAAAAATAGAAATGATGGTGTCCCACCCCTGGAGGGTTCAACCTTATCTCTTCCTTTTGCCCCCTGCCTTGCTCTGGGAAGGCAAGGTAAGGGTATGTTCCAGCCTGTTCCCCTGACAGGCGCCCCTTTTCTGTAGGAAAGGCCCAGCATAGGTATTTCAGGTATGGAGAATTTCCCTGTAGAGGCCCTAGCCTCAGCCCTGACCCTTAGCACCATCCCATGCAAGCATTCCATTTAGCAGGGAGGAACGGTTCCTAAACTCTCTGCCTTAACCTAGGACCAACCTGGGACCTGACCTATGATGGCCCTGTGCCGACCTTGTTCTTGGGAGAGGGAACAGATTTTAAAATCTTGTGGATTTGACTTTCTAGATCTAGATTAAGAGTGAGATTTAGATCCTCACCCCTTGGGGAGATCTTGCCTTTTCTGCCTTAAGGGACTTTGGGGAGATGATAGAAATTAGTGTGGACCCAGTCTAGGCACCCCTAAATACTACCCTAATATTTCTCTCCAACCTACAGAAAATGGTAAAGAAGGGGCATGTCCAGACTGTTTCCTAGCCCAGGGAAAAAAGTCTTCCCTAAAAAGCAGAGGCCTGGAGGAAGGGTAGCAAAAGTATATTGTACCCCTCATTTGTTTATGGTATTTTTTTTATTGAGCCCTCCTCAGAAGCCAGGTCAGCCCTGACCTCTGCCCCTCCCACACAGTTTTCCCTTTGGGGAACTACCCCAGTTTCAGAGCCAGTCCCCACTTAGCCCTATCCCTGCCACCTACACCCCAGGTCTTCAGCTTTAAATTGCTGGGGCCGGGCCCCAAGGAGGGTTTACTGAGGGGTCTGTAGGTTTGTGACGTATAATAAATATGTCTAGGCGTGTTTGAGGCGCTTTTAACTTTGGCATTGAGTCTCTTGTTCTTGTTTTTGATTGCGCAGTGAACATGGCCCCTGCAGGCTAGGTGGAATAACAATTTTAGAAGAAATGGAACAGATTTCAGAAGGCCAAACAGAATTTTTAGATAGAATGAGAGCCTAGAGGGAAACCACCTACAAGCAAAAGCAATGAACCCTCTTAAGGGCCGGCCCCTGAGCAGCCGAAGTGCTGTGCTTCCCTGGATATATTTCCCTGGGGGTGTTGCTGTGTGTGCTGCTGCTGCTGCTACTGCTGCTTCCATTTGCTGTTTAGAGAAGCCAGGAGGAGAGTCAGGAACTTCTACAGACAGGCAGCCTGTAAGCATTCCAAGCCTCAGTGTTGTGTGTGGGGATGAAGGAGAAAGGGAGATATTCAAATTTTTCCTTGCAGGCCCACTTTCGAAACTGACAAGGTATATGAGGTATTCCACAAAGGTATTCAAGATGGTGGAAAAGACAAAGACAAAAAGGTGCAGGGAGCAGGCATTGCCACCATGCCTGGAATTCCAACATTTGGGAGGTTGGGGTAGGAGAGTTTGCAAGTTTAAGGACAGCCTAGGCTACACAGTCTATCTCAACAACAGAAAATAAGGGGAAATAGGGAAACATTAGTTTGAGGTTTTGGGGTGCCTAAATGGAGGTAAGTACACATGTAACATCTTCATTTTCGTAAGACAGTGTCTCATGTGGTCCAAACTGGCTTAGAGTGCTGGCTCCTCCACCTCCTGAAGACAGTAATTACATACCTGTCTCGCAACATCAAAGCTGGGAAGAATATTTTTCTGACAACACTTCAACCAGATTGATAGCCTAGACAAGCATCAGACCTTAGTTACCACCACCATACTGGGTCCTATAGATGGCCAGTCCTACCCCATCTCCTCCATGAGAGTAAACCCAGTGCTTAGGATGCTGACGCATGCCCAGCACTCCCAAGGTTGAGGCAGGAGGATGGGCGTGAGTTCAGGCTAGGCTGTGCTATGCTGTGAGGTTTTGTCCCAAAACACCAATAGACAGGTAATAATGGCTGAGCATAGTGGTAAAGACACTTGCCGCTGAACCTCATAGCTGAGTTCTGTCCTTTGAACTCACACAGAGGTGGAAATAGAGAACCAAGTCCAGGGAGTTGTCTTCTGACTGTCATGGCATGTGTGTGGCCCTCCACATGTGGGTCATGACACGTGTTCTCATATAACCGACACAACAATAAAACGACGGCCCCACTGGGTAAAAGCACCTAAAATCTCAACACTTATGAGCTCAAGGTCAGCCTCTAGTACACAGCAAGCTTTGGAAGCCAGTCTGGGCTGTGTGAGACCTTGTCTCAAAAACAATGACGTTATAGAAAAAAGGGGGATGCTTCTGGAAAAATGATGCCTCAGAGGTGATGAGCACTGGCTGTATACACTTCAGAGAACCCAGATTCAACTCCCAGGCCCCTTATGGTGGTTCACAGTTTAACTCCAGTCCCAAGGGATAGGATGCCCTCTTCTGGCCTTGTCAGGTACTGCATGTGCACAGTACACTGACAGACAAAACACCCATATACCTAAAATACAAAGGAAAAAAATAATAGAGGTAATTATCAAAATAAAGAACAAAGGCATGCTGCTATCCACCTTTAATTCCAGTGCTTGCGAAGCACAGGCAGATGAGTCTCTATGAGTCTGAGGCCAGCCTGGGCTACAAAAAGGAGGCGAAGGGGAGGAGGAAGAAAATCAGGCAGGGTAGTGCCCCTCTGTAATGTCAGCATTTGGGAAGCGGCAGCAGAAGGCACACCACAAGTTTAAGGTGAATATGTTCAATACAGTTCCAGGCTCCTAATCTATTACATAGCAAGACCTTATTTCCAAAACCCTACAACAACCAAGCAATAAACGAAAGTTTTCAAGATACAAGAACACATGCTGGAGAGGTAGTTCAGCCATTGAAGGCTAAGGTTCACAACCAAAATAGATGACAGGAGGAAAATGATATCTGACAGATAAAGTGATTGTGATAACTGCCCTGCTCCCTATTGGGAGCACTTATGCCAAGTGATATGACCTAGACACGGCATATATTATTGTGTGAAGTATTTACAGGGATGGGAAGTCCAATAGAGATGATCAGAGGCTGGGAAGTACAGGATAATAGGAGATTATTGCTTTTTAAAATATTTTTATGGTTTATTTAACTTTATTTTATGCATTGGTGTGAAGGTGTCAGATCCCTCTGCAACTGGATCTTCAGACAGTTGTGAGCTGCCATGTGGGTGCTGGGAAGTGGACCCGGGTCCTCTGGAAGAGTAGTCAGTGCTCTTAACCACTGAGTCATCTCTCCAGCCCCGAGATTATTGCTTTAAGGATACAGAATAATGGATTTTTTTAAATCAAGAAAGGATTTTTCAGCTGGGCAGTGGTAGAGCACACCTTTAATCCCAGCATTTGGGAGGCAGAGACAGGTGGTTCTTTATGAGTTTGAGGCCAGCCTGGTCTACAGAGCAAGTTCCAGGACAGCCAGGGCTGCTACACAGAGAAACCCTGTCTCTGAAAGCCAAAACAATTTTTTTCTCCTGGCTGTTCTGGAACTGTCTTTGTACACTAGGCTCACACAGATCCACCCGTCTCTGCCTACAGGGTGCTGGGATTAAAGGTGTGCTCCACCACTGCCAGGCAAGCTTCTAGTTGGGATGATAAAGTGCAATAGATACATAGTAGAGATGGCTAAGCATTGCAAACGTACTTAATGCCTCGAAATTTTACATTTAAAAATAATAAAAATGTGGCCTGGAGAGATGGCTCAGCAGTTAAGAGCACTGGCTACTCTTCCAGAGGTCCTGAGTTCAATTCCCGGCAACTACTTGGTGGTTCACAACTATCTAAGATCTGGTGCCCTCTTCTGGCCTGAAGGCATACAAGCAGGCAAAACACTGCATGCGTAATAAATAAATCTAAAAAATAATAAAAATGCTAATTTTTGTTATACATATACAATAAATCTTTGACTCACTTTGTAGCCCAGACTAGTCTTTTTTTTTTTTTTTTTTTTTGGTTTTTCGAGACAGGGTTTCTCTGCAGCTTTTTTAGAGCCTGTCCTGGAACTAGCTCTTGTAGACCAGGCTGGCCTCGAACTCACAGAGATCCGCCTGCCTCTGCCTCCCGAGTGCTGGGATTAAAGGCGTGCGCCACCACCGCCCGGCACCCAAACTAGTCTTAAACTCACAGACGTACACATGCTGCTGCCTCCTGAGTGCTGGGATTAAAGGCGATTCTCACCACACCCCTCTATACACACACAATTTATCTATTATTTTATGTGTATGAGAGTTTTGCCAGTATGTATGTATGTATGTGTGCCATATGCATGCCAGGCACCATCTGAGGTCAGAACAAGACAGTGGACCCCTGGGACTGGAGTTCTTTACAGTTGTGAGCTGCCGTGTGGGTGCTGGAAATAAAACTGCAGCTGTTCTTCTCAAGAGCCAAACCAACTTGCCAGCTCCTATCCACACGGGTTTTCAAATGACAAAGGAGCTAGGCATGGTGGCTCACATGTGTAGCCCATCAGGAGGAACTAGGAAAAAGTTGTGACGCAGAATTTTACTCCAAAGTCCCGGCTGATCCCTTCCCCAACCTCCTCGGTTATGGATGACCCTGTGTAGTGCCACAGAAATCAGGACACAGGGACGCAGAGTAGGAGGCACAACTGCATACTTTACTGCAAAGTCAGTATTGAGTATTTTTATAATATCCAAATCATGATTCAAGCTAGGTTCCCATAATACATGAAAATAGTTTCATAGACGAGTCACTTGGTTGCAAATAATTTCAAGAGCTTTGTGCCCTAGCTAATCTAAACAAAAACCTTGGTGTTATGGGAATAACTCTTGTTGTAATATAATATGTAAAAACACCTCATCAGAAGACAAACCACAACCTAATCAGAGCCTTTGAACTACAGTGCACATCTGTGTTCTCAAGGACTGACCATTGGCAAGGCACTCTACCCATGGGGGAGGTTTGCCTCCTTCTGACTTGGTTTGCCAAGCCCGTAAGTGAGAATGCTACCTCAAGTCACCCCTGCACAGAGTTCCTATGCAGTTCAAAACCAGCCCTTTACATTTTCCCTCTTTTTCCTTTTGTAACGAGTTAGTTTGTTGATCCACATATTTAACAGCAACTTTTTCATGCTCAACTGATGATGAGGCTTAATAACACAGTAGCATAAGCAAACCTATAACAATAACTACTATCCCCATACCACCAACGGTGTGGGACAAACTTTTTACCCAAGCCTTAGGGGTCTAACCCCTTTAGTTTTTTTAGCAATCTGTTAAGCAATGTCATCTTTGGAAACCTCTGTGCTAATGTAGATTTAATATTAAAATGCAGTTTTTAAATTTTTTGTCTTACAGATTTGTTGCTCAAAAAATAATTTTGCATTTTTCCCCAGGCTCATACAGATTCATTAAAAGCCAAATCAGTAACACAAAAAGTAGTGGAATTTCAATCACAATGTAATCTTTGTTCATGTTTTTAACATCGTCGCCTTTTTTTGTTTTTAGGCTACCATCTGCTTTAAGGCATCAGCTTCATTCTGTCATCTGGCATCAATTTCATCTTGCTGGGACCAAAGTTCATGAGAATCTTTATGCCAAGCTTCAACGTAATGCTTAGTCTGTAATGAATTGTACAAGGCCATTCTAGATACCGTGGCTAGCATCACAACTGAAATTAGACTCAATAATACAGCAACAACTGTTCCAATAGATCATTTACTATGAGCAAGAAATTTCTTACAAAACTCTACTGTTAACTGAATTAAAGGATTAGATGACCAAGATCTATTTAACTTTACAGGTAACCAGATGTAGGGTCGTTGCTTCACAATCATGACAGACTGACTATTTAAAGGAATAGAATTATTTAAGCAAGTGTATAAGGTACAGCTGACACAAGAAATATTTTCAGAAAAAATTAGCAGTAGATGAGGCAAAGGAACACAGGCTGTAACATTCCAGCTTTTACACATAGTAAAATTATACACAGAAGCAATGGAAGCAGTTCCGGAAAATGATCCCTTATAGAGGTGCACAGTCTTTGAGGCAGCAGTCAGCTTCCAAATATGTATCTGACCAGCGTCGGGAAATTGTAGAGTAGCCATCCGAGGTCCACTTATCCCTCCATCTCCCCAGGCCATAAGCCGAGGACCATTACTAACTGTCTCCTTGTTCTTTGTAGCTGGAGCCATTGGCTTCTGCAGAAGTTACCGTCAGTAAAGCACACACGGTCAGGAAAAGATTTTCGGCTGTAACAGGTTTATCACACCTCTGCAGAACAGCTTGACCATTAGCAGTGAGAGACTTAATTTGCCCCCAGGTAGGCAAAGGAGCTTTAACGTGCCGATGAGGACGTTTTCTGGCCAATGATAACTGGGCCATTGCTGCCACCGGCACCTCAAGATTGTCCTCGTTTCCCCTCGATTCCATTTTTCTCAGCATAGCTGTTTTAATCGGTCCTTCAGGCCTTGATCCAGCGGCCTGGAATCCACTGCTGGTGGCCATCCTGACAAGACACAAGACCATACCCCCTTCTCTGCTCTAGTCAGAATGTCTCCCTGTGGTAAATTTAAAAAGTTTAAAATAAACAAAGTCTGATGCATAATAGCTCTAGGATTATTCTGTAAAGCCCAAATCCTGCATCTTCCTCTGTTTTAGTTTTTTAATTTGTTGCTTCAAGGTAGCAATGGGCTCTTTTTACAATGGCTTGACCTTGAGGATTATATTCTATGCCAGTCACATGATTAATATCATATTGATCACAGAATCGCTGAAATTTTGTAGAGGAGTATGCAGGCCCATTGTCTGTCTTTATTATGGTTGGCACCCCCTAATACTGCAAAAGCTTCAAATAAATGGGAATGACATGATTAGTTGTCTCCCCAGATAATGGCGTAGCCCATATCATGGAGAAGAATGTATCTATGGTCACATGGACATAAGATAACTGGCCAAATTCTGGTATATAAGTTACATCCATCTGCCAAATATGGTTGGAATCCAACCCCTGAGGATTTTTTAAAAAGATTTATTTATTTATTATGTATACAGTATTCTCAGGATTCTGTCTGCATGTATGCCTGCAGGCCAGAAGAGGGCACCATGTGAGCCACCATGTGGTTGCTGGGAATTGAACTCAGGACCTTTGGAAGAGCAGGCAGTGCTCTTAACCACTGAGCCATCTCTCCAGCCCCACCCCTGAGGATTTGTACCAGGGATATTTTGTATTAAATGCAGGGGATGACAGGACAGTTAAGAATAATACACCTAGCTTGTCTGTAAGGAATTTTATATTGAACATGTAAATGAGGAGCATTGGTGTGCAAATGTTGATGTTCATCCTCAGCCAAAGCAAAGTTTACGAGAGCATCAGCTAGATTATTCCCCTTTGTTAGATATCCAGGTGATTTGATATGTGACCGTATATGCACAATAAACACTACATGATTTCATTTCTGCAGTAACTTTTGTAATGTTAAAAATAACCCTTGTAGGGGCTGGAGAGATGGCTCAGTGGTTAAGAGCACTGGCTGCTCTTCCAGAGATCCTGAGTTCAATTCCCAGCAACCACATTGTGGCTTGCAACCATCTGTAATGAGATCTGGCGCCCTCTTCTGGCGTGCGGGCATATATGAAGGCAGAATGTTGTATACACAACAAATAAATAAATAAATCTTAAAAAATAACCCTTTCAGTATAGGATTCATTAACATGAATAGAAACAGTGCAGAAGGTCTTTACAACCCAACTACATATTTGGAATCAGTCACTAGATTAAGGGCTTCAGTAGGAAAATCCTGCAATGCCTGAATGACTGTCCATAATTTATTCTGTTGTACCAATGTATAAGGAGATAATTGTGACCAAAACCTTGATTCAGTACAATAAGTGGCATGAGTTTTATTTTTATTTTTTTGATTTTTCGAGACAGGGTTTCTCTGTGGCTTTGGAGCCTGTCCTGGAACTAGCTCTTGTAGACCAGGCTGGCCTCAAACTCACAGAGATGCACCTGCCTCTGCCTCCCAAGTGCTGGGATTAAAGGCATGTGCCACCACCGCCCGGCGCGCCATGAGTTTTAGAACCGTCAGTAAACACAGTTCGAGCTTGTGAAAGGGGTTGTTCAGCTATAAAGTTATTAATGACAAAATGCTGCTCTTTAAAAAATTCCTTGCCCCTGCTTAGTACATCATCTCAAATCCTTGAGATGAATTTATTCCAGAGGCTGATATTGAGATTTTAGTAACATTAAATAGCACCCAGATAGGAATTATTATTTATTGAAGGCATTAATGGCCAAAATCCCTGTGGTGACTGATGAAGAAATTTCCTTTTTATCTAACATTCAGGGGGGGGGGGGCAGGGATGATTTATTCATTTCTATAATTACTTCCTGCTGACCTTAGGACGTTGTTCTCGGGGCCCTAGAAGGCTAGAATGTTAGTCAAAAGCAATGAGGGAACTTAGAAGAATCTGGTTCATTGACCAGCTGAAACTACAACAGTCACATTGGCTGGATTGGTCCACATCAGGTTTCAGCAAGGTCAGGACTCATAGTCATTTGGAGCAGGTTGTTATCAACAATTGATGCTTGGATGCGTTTGTCAGCCAAGTGGGAACCTGGTAAAACAGATACAGACTGGGAACAGAAGTTTTAACTTCTGTTAAATTTATGGACTAATTTGAAGCTTGTTTACTCATATTCTTAATAATTAAGGAAGGGGAAAGAAATCTCGTAAATTTTTATATACATCTAAAGCCATTACTTCTTATAAATTTTATATTTTTAGAATATCCTCTAAGACCCATATAATCTCCAAGCTTTTATGCCTTCAAATCCTTACAACCTGTATTGATGTTCTCAGTTTTTTTTTCTTTTTTTTTTTTGGTTTTTCAAGACAGGGTTTCTCTGCAGCTTTGTTAGAGCCTGTCCTGGACCTAGCTCTTGTAAACCAGGCTGGCCTCGAACTCACAGAGATCCGCCTGCCTCTGCCTCCCGAGTGCTGGGATTAAAAGCGTGCGCCACCACCGCCCGGCTTGATGTTCTCAGTTTTTTATTTATTAATTTTTTCAACCCTCTGAATTAATATAGACTCACAATGAAAGCATCTTGTCCTTTGACTAACCATCATAGGAGCAGTCAGACTGCGGTCTTAAGTTACCGACCATAGATGGGATGTTGAAGTTTTTAAGAAACATGTTTGGGGGGCTGGAGAGATGGTTCAGTGGTTAAGAGCACTGGCTGCTCTTCCAGAGGTCCTGAGTTCAATTCCCAGCAACCGCATGGTGGCTCACAACCATCTGTAAGGAGATCTGGCACCCTCTTCTGGCGTGAGGGCACATAATAAATAAATAAATAAATAAATATTTAAAAAAAGAAACATGTTTGGACTTCTCTATGGCAGTCTGAATAGCTAAGAGTTTTAGCATTGTTATTTTATAGGAGGCCAATCATATAGAACCCTGTAACTCAGAGGATTGCTTGTATTAAGATGATTAATTATTAACTTGTATTTCGGACCTCAGTCTTTCTTTTACCTTTAAAAGACATGATTGCGTAATTAACATAAATATTCTCCAGTGAAGAATCACCAGCCTTATTAATGGAGAAATCAGTCAGAATTAGCACCACATAATAATATTTAGAATTTTTATAGTTTTTCTTAAAACTCATTGTTGTCCATATATGAGTTTTTAAATATCATTTTAGTCTCTTGTTTGTCCCTTTGTCCTTTAGATAACATGTAAATCTCCATGAATGTCTCCTCTCTTGAGTTTATCCAGCAGTCCAGAACATTGCATAGATACATTTCTTTTTTTTTTTTTTTTTTTTTTTTTTTTTTTGGTTTTTCGAGACAGGGTTTCTCTGTAGCTTTGGAGCCTGTCCTGGAACTAGCTCTTGTAGACCAGGCTGGTCTCGAACTCACAGAGATCCGCCTGCCTCTGCCTCCCGAGTGCTGGGATTAAAGGCGTGTGCCACCGCTGCCCGGCGCATAGATACATTTCAAACAAAAGCCAAAATATATAATATATGTATGTATGTGTGTATGTATCACAATAAAAATAACTTAAATTTGTAGTGACATATAAAAACCTGTACTAATGTGAAACTTTTGAAACCAGCAGTAGCTTTTTTAAAAAATCTTAACCAATATTAATTTGTACTCAATTTCCTTTAAAGATGATAAGTATTTGTAACCCATTGGATCTAAATGATTAAAACGCATATATTTTTTTCTGTGAAAACAAAAGCATAATTTTCCCCAAACATAATGCATCTTTAACTATTATTTTAAATCAACGCTTTTCAAAGTACACAGGTTAGTATAACTCAACATTTTTTTAAAGCGGTATCAAGACAGAGAAGGGTTAAAATGAGAAATTGCTGGCCAGTAGAAAAGACCCTGAGTGTTATCATAGTGAAGAAGAACTTGACTTAGGAAAGAAAAGAGGGGGAGCAGTGCTGGTGGGCACAGAGTGTTCTTAACTGCCAGTATTCCTGAAAAAAAATTGTTAACTTCTCAGCCCACAATCAAAGATTATCTGTTACACATCTGTGCAGTTTTTCAACTTCAAGCAGTTAATTCCCTGCCGCCCCGTTCACACGAGCATGTCTCCCTGTAGGATCTCTGCCCACATGGGCATGCGCCTGCACCCCCTGCCCTCTGCAGGAGCTGCTGGCTGGCTGTGGGCCAGAGAACAATGAAGGAAGTGGTCAGTGTCATGCCTCACCTTAGAGAAGTTTTTCTTTCAGGACCCAAAGTCCTGGAACTGATACAGTAAAAATGCACAGGAGGCTAGAGGCAGAGGCTGCCTGCCTCATCTCTTCCAGGATAACAAAGGTCAAAAGACAACAACGAACACTAATGACAGACAAACAGGTACCGGTACCACTTAAACTTTTCAAAGACATGAACACTTAAAACAGCAACATATTAACAGTCAAAACACAGACCAAGACAAAGCGCGCTCATTCATTCCCACATGCCTTTTAAAATCTCTAGATTCATACTCCGTTCTGCAGGGAACCAGGTGCGCACATCCTTTATACATTTCAAAAACTGGGGGGCTGGAGAGATGGCTCAGCGGTTAAGAGCATTGACTTCTCTTCCAGAGGTCCTGAGTTCAATTCCCAGCAATCACATGGTGGCTCACAACCATCTGTAATGATGTCTGGTGCCCTCTTCTGGCCAGCAGGCTTACATGCAGACAGAATATTGTATACATAATAAATAAATAAATATTAAAAAAACTGAAGCAATTGTTGTTGTCCTTCCTTAGTACCGCTAACCTTTAAAGTATCTATAAGTAAATGTACAAACAGCTCTTGGCTGTTTTCTTGGCCCATATTCACTTTACCTTTTTAAAAAAATACTTATATACAAGTTACTTCTTATTTTACAATTATACTCGAGTTACTTTTTACTTGTTTGTCACGCTGCGCAGCTAACCTCTTTTTTGTATTTACACTGCACCTCCTGTCCTTATAGCAAAAGATTGACCAATAGGCAAATAAGGTAAAGGCAGTTATTGAGCAATATTTTTTAAAATTCCAAATCAGCAATAGCAGACATCATAATTTGTATTTCACCCTTATAATCACTATCAATTATTCCTAAATGCACTATAATTCCTTTCATACTTAAGCTAGATCTTCCGGTTAATAACCCAAAAGTCCCAGGAGGCAAGAGCCCATAGATCCCAGCCAGCACCTTAACAGGCAAATTGTCCAGCTTTTGAAGTTCTATCAGTCATGGCTGGTATGTCTACTGCAGCATTATGTTTAGTGCCGGCTGGAGTGAAAAAATTGTGGCTTGCCCTTCTTACATCACGGACTTATGCCCAGTGTGGCACCCCGCTAAAGTTGTTTACAATTTCTCTTAAGGTGATATTTCATAGTCTTCCCTGAATTCTCATTCAGCTTGTGGTAAGCAGTGGCCATAGCTTCCGCCATAAGTTGCATTTCTCTGGTCTTTGATAGAATATTGTTACAAGTTTTCATGTATTGATTCAAATCCCCTTACTCCTTAATGGGTAAAATGGCCCTTCGGCAATCCTCATTAGCATTCTCATAAGCCAATAACTTCAGTAACTGCCATCTTGTTTCCTAACCAACTACAGTTCTCTCAATAGTCTTTTTGAGGTGGACAATAAAATCTATGTAAATTCATTAGCCTTTTGAAAATTCTTAGTCCAGGACCCGTAGTGTTCTCCAGCTGGCCTAATCTGTTCCCAGGCCTCATAAGCAATTTTTACCTGCTGATGTGAATCATCATATTTCCCAGTTCCTGATAACATAGCATATGTGATAGCTCTGATTTGAGGGTCCTGACTGTGGACATTCTGCCTTGCTTTCTCAATGCACGAATCATCATACCACATTTGAAACTGCAAATACTCCCCGTCTTTTAGTAGTGAACGCGCCACAATTTTCCAATCCTCAGGAGCCCAATTTCCATAATGACGGGCAGTGCCAATTAAAATTTCTTTAGTGTAATGCGATTGTGGACCATACAAAGTAACTGCTTTCCGAATCCTACTAATATCATCCACATTGATACCTTCATACCATGGCGGTTGGGCTACTCCCCCAACAGGCGGCTGTCATACGACAGGGGATACATGATGGTCAGGGGGGGGGGTCATCCTCATCCTGGTCAAGGTCAAACTCATCTGGGTCAAGATCAGAAGAACTCAAAGATTCCGCATTTCCCTGCCTGCAGCTGCCTTAAATGATTGTCTCGACAGTGGAGGAGCTGCCAGTTTTACTTTCACTTTATCCTTGGCGATAGGTAACAATTCTTCCAGCTGTTTCTCTTATTTGTCCTCTCCTTAGTAACTTAATTATCCTTCTGAGTAACCTTAACTGGCTTCTCAGCTAACTAGGAATTATCTTTTTCAATCTCAGTTTGCATTTCTTCACTAACCTGTAACTTTTTCACTGGAGCACGAACCTCGGATGCTAAGTCTTTCACTGTCTGCACGGCTTTAAAAACTACATAAACAAGAGAGCATACAGACCAAAAGCACACTGGTAGTTTTCCACCTTGCTTCACAGCCTTCTCAATGTTCATCCGAACCTGATCCCAATTTCCTATATCCATTAAATTCTCATCTGAGGGAAACCAAGGATTATATTCTTTGATAATTTCAAGACATCTCTAAGTCTGACATAGATACATGAACACCACGAGTTTTTAGCAAATGTTTAAGTATAGACAGAAGCAGAGAAGTGTAAGCTTGTCCCATTACCCTGTAATTACTTACATTATTATCCAGCACTCCTAACGTTCTTTCAGGGTCCCTGTTTGAGCACCAATTGTTGGGGACCCTTCCCCAACCTCCTCGGTTATGGATGACCCTGTGTAGTGCCACAGAAATCAGGACACAGGGGACGCAGAGTAGGAGGCACAACTGCATACTTTACTGCAAAGTCAGTATTGAGTATTTTTATAATATCCAAATCATGATTCAAGCTAGGTTCCCATAATACATGAAAATAGTTTCATAGACGAGTCACTTGGTTGCAAATAATTTCAAGAGCTTTGTGCCCTAGCTAATCTAAACAAAAACCTTGGTGTTATGGGAATAACTCTTGTTGTAATATAATATGTAAAAACACCTCATCAGACCGGGCGGTGGTGGCGCACGCCTTTAATCCCAGCACTCGGGAGGCAGAGGCAGACGGATCTCTGTGAGTTCGAGGCCAGCCTGGTCTACAAGAGCTAGCTCCAGGACAGGCTCCAAAGCCACAGAGAAACTCTGTCTCGAAAAACCAAAAAAAAAAAAAAAAAAAAAAGACTTAAAACACCTCATCAGAAGACAAACTACAACCTAATCAGAGCCTTTGAACTACAGTGCACATCTGTGTTCTCAAGGACTGACCATTGGCAAGGCACTCTACCCATGGGGGAGGTTTGCCTCCTTCTGACTTGGTTTGCCAAGCCTGTAAGTGAGAATGCTACCTCAAGTCACCCCTGCACAGAGTTCCTATGCAGTTCAAAACCGGCCCTCTACACCTAGTCACTAAGGATTTCTAGGCAGTTCACTGTTGCTAGTGGGGAGGGCGTCGTGAGCATAAGCCTCTGTCCCCGCCCCCCTGAGGAGTTATTGGCAGTTAGTGAAGGCTGGCAGAAGGGAGAGACAGTTTCCTCCGTGGTGGCCACTGATAAGGGATAGGCTCATGGTCCTGTAAATAACCCCTAACCCATGCTAATGAAATTCATTAGATCACATAAATGCTTGAAAATAAAAAGGCACTGCTTGGGGAGAGGAAGGAGTGTGGGAGGAGGAAGGGGACAGGAGAGAATAATGGAGGTGAATATGACCAAAATATATACATGTACGAAAATGTCTTAATGAAGCCCATTATTGTGTATAATTAATATATGCTAGCTAATAAAGGGAACAACTTCATGCCAATAGTTCTCACAGCAAATTCTTTTTTTCTTTTCTTTTCTTTTTAAATTTATTTATTTATTTATTTATTTATTTATTTATTTATTTATTTATTATGTACACAACATTCTGCCTCCATGTATGCCCACACGCCAGAGAAGGGCGCCAGATCTCATTACAGATGGTTGTGAGCCACCATGTGGTTGCTGGGAATTGAACTCAGGACCTCTGGAAGAGCAGACAGTGCTCTTAAACACTGAGCCATCTCTCCAGCCCCCTCATAGCAAATTCTTTGAAGGACACAGAATGCCGGTGTGTGTGTGTGTGTGTGTGTGTGTGTGTGGTGGGGGGGAGACTGGAAGAATTCTTCCATATACTTAGGAGAAATATAGTACCAATTCTGTACAAACTCATCTAGAAAATTGATGAGGGTATTTCCTAATCTTAAAATAAGGATACTTGTTCTAAGAGACTAGTATTACTCTGTTCCAAACACGGAGAAAGCCATTATAAGAAAGCTAATTATTCTTCATGTACCACAGATGCAAGATTCTTGTGTGTGTATCTGTGTGTGCATGCACACTAGGGATGGAACCCAGAGGCCTGGCATATACTAGGCAAACATACCACTAGACTGCACTCAATTTTAAGATTTCTATTTTAAAATAATTTCAGACTCGAAGTCACAAAGCAGCAATACCTATCTATATACCTTCAACCAGCTGTTCCAATGTTAATATTTTATCATCTTTTCTTTTCCCAGCAACCTTTTTGTGCTCGTGTTTGTCTTGAGGATCTCCAAGACCACCCTCAGGTTTTTTTTTTTTTTGTTGTTGTTTGGTTGGTTGGTTTTGTTTTGTTTTGTTTCTTGAGAGGGTTTCTCTGTAGCTTTGGAGCCTGTCCTAGAACTAGCTCTTGTAGATCAGGCTGGCTTTGAACTCACAGAGATCCACCTGCCTCTGCCTCCCAAGTGCTGGGATTAAAGGCATGCACCACCACCGCCTGGCTGCACCACCACCACCGGACCAGCACCCTCAGATTTGATGGTAGTAATGCTTCTTTACAATGAAGGAATATAGATAGAACAGGATCAGAAAAGGAAAAAAAGACGCTGCCTGTTTGATCTGTGAATTCCATTCACAAGCTGAGTGTCTCACGGTTCAGATGAAGCAGCACACGTGCCTAAAGTCTTTTCCCAGGGGAGTCCCATGAGATTCAACTGCTACAGAAGTGAGTGTCCTCCAGCAATGAGTCTTCTGTACTGGCCAGATAGGAGAGATAAAGGGAGATGTGGAGTGGGGGAACCAACACCCCTGCATCTTTCAAGTCCTTGGTGGTGGCACTGATCTCTGCAGTTTCTCCAGGGTCACAGTATTTTCTCTGAATTACTATTTTCCTTGACAGAGGCAATTTTAAAGGCTTCCATTTAGCCTTTCCAACAATAATAACCCTCACTTCACAGGTCAGGGAACCAGCGTGGGAATTCTGCCAACTTCTAAGAGTATCTATCCCAATTATACATTCTGGAACTGGGGAAATAACCGCAGGATGAGTTTGGGGACCCACTGGATCTACCGTGCATTGGACTTCAGCCAAAACTCCACCAGCCTCCATAAGCCCGTACTTCAACTGGAGGGCCACAGTGCTTCTTGGGGAGTCCTGGAATCAGCATCAATTCAGAACCAGTATTCAGTAGACCCCTGAAAGTCTGGCTGTTTCCTTTCCCCCAGTGTACAGTTCCCTTGTAAAAGGCCGGGGGGTCTCTCTGGGGAAGGACTGGGGAAAGACTAACAGCAAAACTCTGAGGTATTTTAACAAGGTGCTTCCTCAAGGGAACCTGGCCATCCCTTCATTCAATGGGTTCTCGGGTCTGCAAACTGACTCAAGCCTGGAAATTGGTTCACAAGCCAAGATTCCCTTTGCCACGATCCAATGGGGCTTTGCTTTCATTTGTTTGAGAACTTTCCCACGTATACAGATCAAACAAAAAGGCAGTAGGCTTCTTATCTATTTCATGGCTGGAAACACCATGATTGATTAGCCAGTACAAAAGGTCCATATGAGTCATGCCACCAGAAAATTCACTTTGTCTGTGCTGCCCATTACTGGTTAGGCCATTATGGACACGGCTTTGTCCGTGCTGCCCATTATAACTACAGCCACCTTGTCTCTGGAAATTCAATGCTGTCACCTGGCCCCTGCTACCTAGGGGCCCAATTAAAGCCATTGCATTTAATTCATCCAACTGAGCAGCAGCATCTCCAGCCCTAAGGTCTGGCACAAGAAAAAGGGCGACAACAAAGCCCATCAGATGTGCTGGTGCCCCTCACCATTCTGTATCTTATAGGATTAGTGAAGGGCCTGTCTTCTGGGCCTTCCCATTGTGAGGGATTAGGATTTACACAGTGTACCCACTCAACCATTCCAATTTCCCTGAGCCTTACAATCCCTTCATCAACATTAACAAAGGGCTATCCGGCATCTCCAATTCCTTTTCAGTAGTTCATCTTTTGACAAATGCTTCTCGGCCAACCATTCAGACAAACTTTTGACACCTTTGAACTGAGTGAGTTTCCGTATTAGACCTAGAATCTCCATTCACTGGACCCTTTTATTGATAGACTCAGCCAGATCCATTTTTAGGTTCCTTCCACCATTATCCCACACCCTTTGAATCCATTCCCACACGTATTCCCCAGATTTCTGCTTGAATGAACTAGCAAACTCATTAAGCTCTTTAGTAGCTTAGTGCATCTCCTCCTGGACTACACTCTCTACCTCCCTGCTAGGAGCCTGCTTTTCCTTGAGTCTGGTTATAGGGCCTGGCATCACCTTCAGAGAAAGTCACTGCTGGTTTAGTGGACAACTTGGGATTGATTTCCTCAGTTAAAGCAGAAAAGGCAGTATTTCAGGGGGTGGGCTGAGGGTCTATCTTCTGCTGAGGGCAGAGAGAGGACTTCCTCGGGTGAGATAAACCTTGAGAATCTGAGGGTTCAGAGTTCTCAGCATCAGTAGGGTCCTCCTACACATCTCTATTCCAAGTTACCGGAAGAGCCCGTTTGTCTGAATTAGGGTTACTATTACTGTGATGAAACACCTGACCAAAAAGCAAGTCGAGGAGGAAAGTGTTTATTTGACTTACACTTGCATATCGCTCTCCGTCATTGAAAGAAATCAGGACTCAGGACAGGAACTCAAACAGGGCAGGAGCTGATGATGTAGAAGCCATGGAGGGGTGCTGCTTCTCAGCTTGCTCCCCATGGCCTGCTCAGCCTGCTTTCTTTTAGAACCCAGGACCACAAGCTCAGGGATGGCAACACCCATCAGTTACTAGTAAAGAAAATGCTTTACAGGTTTGCATACAACCCTTTTATAGAAGCATTTTCTTTTTTAAACTTATTTTTATTCTATTGGCATTGGTGTTTTACCTGTATGTATGTCTGTGTGAGGGTGTCAGATTTTACAGTTACACACAGTTGCAAGTGCCATGTGGGTGCTGGGAGTTGAACCCAGACCCCCTGGAAGAACAGTCAGCGCTCTTAACCACTGAGCCATCTCTCCAGCCCTTGGAAACATTTTCTTTTTACTTTTTTTCTTTTTTTGGTTTTTCGAGATAGGGTTTCTCAGTAGCTATGAAGCCAATCCTGGAACTAACTATATAGACCAGGCTGGCCTCGAACTCACAGAGATCTGCCTGCCTTGGCCTCTGGAGGGTTGGGATTAGAGGCATGTGCCACCACCGCCCGGCTGCATTTTCTTAATTGAGGTTCCTTCCTCTCAGATGACCTTAGCTTATGTCAAGTTAATATAAAACTAGCCAGGACACCATTCTTTACCAATCAATGCCCTTACTCTAACCACCCACGCCTTCTGAGGCTGGAGCTTGAATTTTTACTATAATTCAGAGAACCTTATAATGAGGGCTTCGGTTTGATTTTCCACAACTTGAGCTCTGGCTGCTGGAGAGAAGAGTCTCTTCCAGGGCACACTTAGAAACCTCTAGACTGTTGATGCGCATCTGGAGCCGTCGGTTGTATCCCTGAGTTCACTGCTGTTCTCCTCTACAGTCTGAGATGCTAGAAGTTGGTTAATTTTATCATGGAGCTCATTCCTATCTTTCGTCAATTTATCCAGATGGTAGGACATCATCACTTCCCTCATTTTTCCACAAATTGTCAAAAGCCTTAGACACAGAGTCACCAAATCCATCGTATCTCACAACTGGTGAATCAGGATAATCAAATGCATTTGTCTCCTTCAGTTTATAAAGGACTCAGTCACCCCATGAACTCTCAGTACCCTCTGAGCTCCCAGGAGAGGCTTCAGTAACTGGAGAGGATTCAGTAACTGTAGGTGTCAGCAAATTAGAAAGCCTATTCCAGGTACTTAAAATATTCAACCCTTTTGCTCTATAACCACTTCTGGTACTAAAATTTGTGTTAGTCTGGGTTTGCCTAGAGTAAACAAAAGTTGTAGAACACATGCATGTACACACTTGCACGCGCGCGCACACACACACACACACACACACACACACACACGAGGCTGAATGTCTCAGCTGGTCTTCACTATATGCTGCAATCCCAAAGAAGTAGACTCTAATGCCAGTGAAAGAACGGACCTGCTAGTGAGGGGGAGAACAAGCAGGCAGAGAGCACGTTTCCTTCTTCCATGTACTCATATGGGCTTCCAGCAGAAGGTGTGGCCCAGATTAGAGGTGGATTGTTCCACCTCAAAAGACCTGGATTGAAGGTTTATCCTCTGACCCTAAAGATTTGGATTAGAAACGAGTTTAATATAACTACCATAAAATGTATGATAAACCTCACTAAAGGGAGAGAGTGAAGAGGAAAGATGTGTTGTTTCAAGTCATTTAGAAACTGCAGCAAGCCAGGAAGTGGCACCCTTCCATGGCCTCTGCATCAGCTCCTGCCTCCAGGATCATGCTCTGTTACAGTTCTGGTTCTGACTTCCTTCAGTGATGAACAACACTGTGGACGTATAAGCCAAATAAATTCCTTCCTCCCCAACTTGCTTTTTGGTCCTAGTGTTCCATCACAGCCATAGAAACCCTGACTAAAAGCCCGGCGGTGGTGGCGCACGCCTTTAATCCCAGCACTCGGGAGGCAGAGGCAGGCGGATCTCTGAGTTCGAGGCCAGCCTGGTCTACAAGAGCTAGGTCCAGGACAGGCTCTAAAAAAGCTGCAGAGAAACCCTGTCTCGAAAAACCAAAAAAAAAAAAAAAAAAAAAAAAAAAAAAAAGAAAAAGAAACCCTGACTAAGACCCCATCCTTGGCTGATTGTCTCCCTTCATGTCTTTCTTTTCCTTCCTAAACTAACCTTGCTGCTTTTTAAAGTTTATCTCAGAAACCAGCTTTGGAGTTTATCATTATCTTTTCTGACTCATTGATATACACTAGAATTTACTCCTATTTATACTTAACATAAACACATTTTAAAATATAGTTAAAATAATTTCCAGCCAGGTAGTGATGGCACACGCCTTTATGCCCAGCATTCGGGAGACAGAGGCAGGTAGATCTCTGTGAGTTCAAGGCCAGCCTAGTCTACAGAGCAAGTTCTAAGATAGCCAGGGCTACATAAAGAAACCCTTTCCTGAAAAAGAAACAAACAGGGGGCTGGAGAGATGGCTCAGAGGTTAAGAGCATTGCCTGCTCTTCCAAAGGTCCTGAGTTCAATTCCCAGCAACCACATGGTGGCTCACAACCATCTGTAATGAGGTCTGGTGCCCTCTTCTGGCCAGCAGGCATACACACAGACAGATTATTGTATACATAATAAATAAATAAATATTTTTTAAAAAAGAAAAAGAAACAAACAAAAAAACAAAAATAATCAAGTCATTTGGAAACTGATGTGCTTTCTGGGCAATGGTGGCACACACCTTTAATCCCAGCATTTGGGAGGCAGAGACAGGTGGTTCTTTATGAATTTGAGGTCAGCCTGGTCTACAGAGTGAGCTCCTGGACAGCCAGAACTACATAGTGAGACCCTGTCTTGGAAAAAAAAGCAAACAAACAAAAAAAAAAACTGAGCTTGGCGGTGGTGGCAAATGCCTCTAATCCCAGCACTTGGGAGGCAGAGGCAGGTGGATCTTTGAGGCCAGCCTGGTCTACAGAGTGAGTTCCAGGACAGGCTCCAGGCTCTAAAGCTACAAAGAGAAACACTGTCTCAAAAAACAAAAATAAAAAAATAAAGAAAACAAAAAAAGCAAGGAAGAGAGAGAGAGAGTGAAAGAGAGAAAGGAAGGAAGGAAGGAAGGAAGGAAGGAAGGAAGGAAGGAAAGAAGGAAGGAAGGAAACTGATACGGAAACTTCAAAGACAAAAGAAACTATACAAAAGCACTTGGCTGTCAAGTGCCACTATTTCCCAAAGGCACATATGTGCTTCAACAGTCTGTTTTTAATTATGTGTACGGGTGGAATGTATGTGCAAGTGTCCAGAGGGACCAGAACAAGGCACTGGATTCCCTGGAGCTGGAGTTGTAGGCAGCAATGAGCATTGATGTAGGCACTGGAAAATGAACCCAGTTACAACAGAAGACCTGTCAGTGCTCTTACCCACTGAGCCATCTCTCCAGCCCCAACAGTTTTAATACTGTTGTATATGTATACTAGGAGTGAAGAATTAAATAAGTGGATGGTGGAAGTTGGAGGTAGGTTCTCACTGTTGGAGTAAGAAGCCCCAGATAAGAGGAAGGGAAATCTATAATAAATCATATATGTGGTACTGGAATATCAGTATTAATTCATGTTCGTTTTGTGATGTGGGAGTCCCCTCTGTGTGCTGTGATTACCATTAATGAATAAAGAAACTGCCTTGGCCTGTTGATAGGGCAGAACTTAGGTCTGTGAGGAAGATGGAACTTAATGCTGGGAGGAAGAAGGGCGGAGTCAGAGATGCTATGGAGCCGCCACCAGAGTCAGACATGCCAGAACTTTGCTGGTAGGCCACGACCTCGTGGTGATATGCAGATTAATAGAAATGGGTTAAATTAAGATGTAAGAGTTAGCCAATAAGAAGCTAATGCTAATGGGCCAAGCAGTGATTTAATGAATACAGTTTCTGTGTGATTATTTCAGGGCTAAGCGACTGGGGACAAGTGAGCGGCCTCTCCTCTTACAGTTTTGAAGTATGTATGGACACATATGGAAATAATTAGAATGGAAATAATAATAGTATGTATATATGTGTGTTAATATAGATGATATATCCCACCATATATACCCATATATGTGATATATGTGTGTAGCTACTGTGATAAATGTGGATGAAAAATAAATGCCAAGCTGTCATGACTGTTCTTGGTTGTCAATTTGACTACATCTGAAATTAAAACCCAGATGACTGGGTACACCTGTGAGGGATTTTTTAAAATTAAATTATTTACAGTAGGAAGACTCACTTTTAATCCTAATCTTTTGAGGTGGGATAATCCACCTGTAATCTGGGCCACACCTTCTGCTGGCAATCTATTAAAAAGACACAGAAGAAGGAGGCTTGCTCTCTCTCTTTGCCTGATTGTTCTCACCTTGCTAGCAAGTCCATTCCTTCACTGGCGCTAGAGCTCACTTCTTCAGATTTCCAGTGAAGACCAATTAATACGTTCAGCCTTGTGAACCAAACAACTATGGATTCTTGGACCTTCTGTTCATAGGCAGCCACTGTTGGATGAGCTGGACTGCAGCTTTAAGTCATTTTAATAAATCCCTTTTCTATAAATAAAGAGGGTTTCATTCTATAAGTTCTGTTACTCCGGAGAACTCTAATACACAAGCTGAGAGGAAAAAATAAATTACATTACAGTAAAGCTTCAATACCTTTAATGTACAAGGAACTTTGGAAACGTGGAGTGGGAGACCGAAAGCCACAGAGAATGGACAGACAATGTAAAGAAAGTTATATATTATTTATTTTTGTTTTGAAAAATGGCCACACTCTGTAGCATGGGATCGTGTGTGTGTGTGTGTGTGTGTGTGTGTGTGTGTGTGTGTGTGTGGTGTAGTGGCAGATGCTATTTCGCAGGCACACATCTAAGTGTGATTTTCATCACTGTCCAAAAACCAAGCAAACAATGACAATGACAACATAATGAAAAACCCCACTAATTTCTCTCGAGAAACATACCCATGTTTTGGAAGTGTACTATCCCTTTCCTAGCCATTTTCTCATCTCTCTCTGTGTGTGCTTAAATCTATGTTAAATCTGTTTTTTAATAATCTTCAACTTTGCTTCAAAATAGGATATTAATACCTGGAGATAGAGCTCAGAAATGGAGCACTTGCCTGCATGCAAGAGTCCTTAGGTTGATCCCCAGCAACACACACACACACACACACACACACATACACAAAATATTAAAATAGTCTTTATAAACATATGAAAGAGATAATCATTCTCATTTATAACAAAAACATGAATTAAGCCACACTAAAGGAATCGATAAGCAAGTTGTGGCATATGTATACTAGGAAATCCTACCCACTAACAAAAGACAACCACAACTTGGATGAATCCCAAAACGTAAATGAGCAAAAAATAAAGAGATGCAAAAATACATAGTATCTCATTCTACTTGTTTGAAATTCTTTCTACAACAGTCAAATGTGCTCTACAGGACAGAAAACTAAACAATGTTTCTCTGGCTGAGGATGGGGGGATAAGGGGGATGGAGGGATGGGGGGTGGACCGTGGCACAAAAGACCCTTTAAGGTGTGATGGAAGTGTTCTCCCAGTATTGTGGTGACATAGGTATCTCAAAAGTCGTAGGATGGTATAGAGACAGACAGCATATATCACACAAGCCCTATTTGACTATATTTCCCGAAGCAGGGAAATAATTTCATTTCTATGAGAAAATAATGCAACTACACTGAGCGACCTTTTCTTTCAGATCCGAGAGGGTTAGGACACATTTAAATACATGTTTCTGTTTTGGTTTCTGTGTTGGGGATCAAAACCAGAACCTTGTTTATGCTACCAAACTCTCGTCCACGGAGCTAGTTTTTGTTTTTATTTTTAATGGAGTTTTCTGGGTCTTTTTTATTAATTGCTGTTGTCTCTTCTTGCAAACTTTTAGCTTATCAATGACTACATCTTCTCCCTAATATGATACCCAGCGCTGTGTTAATAAAATCATTGTCAGATCTTGAAAAAAAATGAGGAGTAAGTGGTCAAGGTCTTTAACGTGAGGCGGGATTCCCCTTTGGGGTCACTCGGAGGAGGGCCGGAACAAGACCGCAGGAAGCTTCCGCTTTCATTTCCATGGTTTATTAAGTCACTTTCTTCTTAAAGGAGCGTCGCGGAAGGGTGATAATTTTTTTTTTTCTGTCGGAGGACTACTTCCCTACGGACAAGTCCACCCATGATACAGAGATACCATAACATCACATAACAATGAGTAGTCTGTAAATGCTCAAAAGCCATAACAGACAATTGACAATTTGGTGAAACATCAAAACGAAATTTGCCTGACCTTTAAGCATCATTTTCTTCTCTCTGTCTCTGAAACGCTGAACATTTGATTACGTTCCCTCCCCCATTCCTGGTCAGTGGTTCGCTCCGACCTTAGCTCTGACAGGCCACACTATCTGCGCTTGCGCACAACGCTTGCGGGGGGCGGGGGGGGAGGAACATGGCGCAAGCTCTGTCTGAAGAGGAGTTTCAACGGATGCAGGTGCCGCTCGACGTGGGGAAAGACCACCCGGCTAGGAGACTGGGGGCGGGGTAGAAAGAGGTCGTACCATAGGCTCTGAGGATTTGGTTGGGATGGGCCTTGAGTATAAGGGGGTGGTCTGGAGAAGGGAAGCTGAGGCTTTGAGTGGCGACCCTATTGACTTCGAGTATTTCTATGGGGGTTCTGAAGGCTAGATTCTATTAGCTTTGTGGGGTTGGTAGAACGTATTTAAGTAGGCGATACGTTTCTCAGTCCGGGGTGCGGGCGAGACCTTTGTGCTCTTGTGTAGGGCATACCATTAACTGGTGATGATGTTTGACTTTGAAGGATGGAGAGCCTGAGAAGGAGAAATTATTTTGTCTGGAGAGAAAGGAAACAGGCATCTGGCCTTCTGCGTCATGTGTGTGTGGGGGTGGGGGGTGGTTTGACAGGGCAAGACCATGAACTGGTGGGAGGTGGAAAGTTTGAGGGAGATACCACTAGGCCAGGGGAGTAGGGAAAACCATGGATCTATTCCCTAGAGTTGCTGTGCCTTGGTAGTAGAGGATCCTAAAAGGTAGGGGGATAGTTGCATGGATTGGGGTGATTCCTTTAGATCTGGGGTGAAGACTATTCTGAGTGGGTAATACCATTAACCCATATTAGGGGAACAACTAGCAGATATAAAAGAATAATATTTTGGAATTTCAGGGAGGGGAACATCACGGGGTTTTGGGGAGAAGTCTGACCAGGTTCACAGACCTGTTGATTCTTTTAAGGGGCACTCTGAGAGGGAGTGGTAGCACTGCACAATGGAGGAACACTTTGAGAGAGAGCCTTAGTGGGAAAGACTGAAATGGGGGAAACCCTAGAGTCCTGTTGGTTGAGGGAGTAGAAGTAATTCTATTGGCCCGGGAGCTAGTTGACCTGCTGAGGGTCACTAAAGATGTAAGAATGAGACCACTGTTTCTTTGTTTCTTTCCTTCTTTCATCCTTTTGTTTGAGACAGAGTCTCATTCTGTAGTCAAGGCTGGCCTGGAAGCTGCATTAATCTTTTCCCCTTAGCTTCCTAAGTACTGGTATTTCTGGTATATGTCCCCATGCCTGTTGCCAAAAATCTAATCTTTAAGAAACTTACAGAAACACTTGACATTCCTCTAATAGCATGTCATTCATAACATTTCAGATTTTTATACATGTGAATAAACTTTATACTACGTAATATTTATTGCTTATTCTATAATGACTTTCATGTGATATTAGACAGGTTAAGTCTGACCAACCAATTGCATGTTTTCAAAATAATGTTTATAGCATATATATCTCTGATATGGCTGGGCCAGCATCCTATTTAAACAATTCAGCTACAGTTGTATGGGTGTTATTGTTTAATAAAGTTTTAATATTTAATATACCAAAAAAGAATGAGACAACTGGACCATAAATGGGGAGGAGCACTGTAAATTACAGAAGATTTTGAATAAGATTATTTCAGCTGGCCCGCCCAAGGGTATTTGAGAGAGACTCTGGAGGGACATAGTGTCACCGTTTTTGGATCATGACTGAAGGCATCTTGTGAAGAGTGGGTAGATATTTAAACAAGGAAGATTTATCCCCTTGGGTCATGTGTGAGAAAAAAACCACTGGTCTCTTTTGGATAAGGACTTCAAGGTGGGTAGAAAGGTATTGCAAGCCTGGCAGTGGTGGCACACACCTTTAATCCCAGCACTTGGGAGGCAGAGGCAGGAGGATCTCTGTGAGTTCGAGGCCAGCCTAGTCTACAAGAGCTAGTCCAGGAGAGGCTCCAAAGCTACAGAGTAACCCTGTCTCAAAAAAGAAAGAAAGAAAGAAAGAAAGAAAGAAAGAAAGAAAGAAAGAAAGAAAGAAAGACAGAAAGACAGACAGAAAGAAAGGTATTGCAGTTGGTGTAGGATTAGGAAAGAGGCTATCTGAGTATGGGAAGAAAGGGACAAGAAAGATCCCATAATAGCCGGGCCAGCATTCTGATCTGGACCAAACCCATTGTGGTGAGAGAGGTGGAGGCTGGTGCTTTGAGAAGGACATAAAAGTAGGGGGAGGGGTCAGTGGGTGCTTCTGGGAAGAATCAGCTTCAGGGCTCAGTGCCCCATGCTGCATTTTCCCTTATTTCTTGACTTAAGGGGACTCTAACATGTTTTGAAAACCTTAGGAGTGCTGCAGGACCTTGGGAACACCCCCTGACTCATGAAAGTTAAGAAGGAGTAAGACCAGATTCTCTTTGCTTGAGAAAGAGTTTTATAGGCCTTCTGCTGAAGGGGCTTTCAGGGTCTGACCAGGGCAGTGTTCAGGGTGTTAAGAGGTTAGTCAAGATGATTTTATCCTGCATGTATTGAGTCACGGGAACACATAGAAACAGGAGCTCGACTATTCCAGTACCATTCAGTATGCCAATACCTTTCAGTGGCCCCGGGTATGAAATGGATTAGTGGGGCAATGGAGGGGTGAGTCTGACTGTGGTGGGAATAGAACTGGACAAGGTAGAGCAATTAAGGAAACACCTAGGGGGTACCAGTCCAGTCTTTGGAGCTCAGGGGCTTGGTTGCCTCATGTGTGGGGAAGGAATGCCTTCCTGATAAATCTTTTTGTTTCTTGGCTTCTCCCAAAGACCCAGCTCCTGGAACTCCGGACAAATAACTACCAGCTTTCAGATGAACTTCGGAAGAATGGTGTTGGTGAGCCAAGAGAGTCTCATTAGATGGGGTGGTTTTGGGGGACTAGAGGCAAAGATTTTCCTTTAGAGACCTGATAAGATGACCCTTCAGTTCCTTGTTACCACCTGAGGCTGAGATTCCCTGCTTTCCCTGCACCAGAACTTGCCAGTCTTCGGCAGAAGGTCGCCTACCTGGATAAGGAGTTCACTAAAGCTCAGAAGGTACCTCCCTCCACCTACCCATCCACCCACCTCTTGCTTCCCTCTCTCCATCTGACTCATGTATCTCCCAGTGAACACCTACACTGAACCAGACCTAATGATACATGCCGCTTTCTTATAGTCATTGGAAATTTTTTTTCACAGAAGTCTCTTCAGTTTGCTAGTTTTAATCAATCTTGCTTATTTAATTTTTGTGTGTGTGTTTCTTTTGAGACAGGATTTTGCTGTGTAGCCCAGACTGGCCTTAAACGCTTGGTTGTCCTCCCTCAGCCTCCCAAGTGCTGGGATGATAGGTGTGTGCTGACATGCCTGGCTTTGCTTAATTTATTGATTTTTTTAAAAATTTACTCTTAATTCATTCAAATATCAATTGCTTATTCATTTTCATTCCCTAAATTTCTTTTGAGTGGTGCTACAGATCAAACCTAGGATCTCATGCATGCTAGGCAAGCTCTCCATATTTGCTTTTAGCCAAAAGGCTCAAAAGTGATCTTTTTGTTGTTTATGAGACAGGGTCTCTTGAAGCCTGGGCTGCCCTTGTGCTTGCTAGGTAGCTGAAGATGGCCTTGAACTCCTGATCCTCCTTTCCTCATTCTCCTGTCTCCAACTCCCAAGTACTGAGATTATAGGGGTCTGCCACCACACCCGGCTCCAAGCTGTCTTTTCTCCTGCACTACATCTCCAGCCTTCGTTCACTAACTTTGTCTTGCCAAGCTGCTCCCAAATTTCTGGCCTCACGTCGGCCTCCTTCCTCAACCTCTTGAGTAGCTGGATCTGTAGGCATGTATACCACATGTGGCTTCATTCGTTAACTTTTGATTAGTCAAGTCTATCAGTAAATCTGCCTTGAGTCTACCTCCTGTCTTGCACTCACTCTGCCTCTTTATGCGCCTACGTGTCCTGGTCCTGTTGGTGACATGAGACCAAACCCACCTTTCAGATTCTTTAAAAATAAGGTAGAATATAGCCTAGATCCTTATTTTTATTCTTCTTCATTGCTCTGTCCTCATGTATAGTGCAATGTTGCATACAGTACAGGCTGAATACTTGTTGGACGAGGGGCTGGTGGTTAAGAGCACTGACTGCTCTCCATCAGAACCTGAGTTCCATCCCCAGCACTCAGATGGATGGCATCTCCCAAACCTGGCTCTAAGTCCACTTCCAGGAGATATGATGCCCTCTTCTGGTTTTCAAGAGCACTGCATGCACCCATACACACAAATTTTAAAAATGTGGAAGGGGAACTGACTGGCATGAAGTTATCTTCTGACTTTCATGTGTAAGCTGTGCCACTCAAGTGTGTGTGTGTGTGTGTGTGTGTGTGTGTGTGTGTACGCGAGCGCGCACGCGCACCTACACACACAGTAATAATCAATAATCAATAAATACAATTTTGTTTTATTAAAATAAAACTTGTTGGGTGAGTTATACAGAATTCAGACAATCTGGCAGTCAGGAAACGGGAGTTCTTAGTAGGGTGTTGATTTCTACAGCGTGACAATATCCTTAGCTGCCAAGCAGAGGAACAGAAGTTGCTATGTTACATGAGAGAGAAGCACATTGATGTGTTTGAACAGATGTAGGGATGAAGCCACAGTTTACTAGCTTGGAGATCCAGTATTATAAAGGGTTAAAATCTAAGACACTATTTCCCCCTCTCCCCCAAAAACATGGAAGAAAGGAAGAATTTTTTGAGGTGCTGTGGCACCAAGGCACCAGAATTCCCAATCATTCTTCATTCTTTTCTTCTGTTATTTCTGTGGGCTTCTGACTGTTATGAAAGTTCTGTGTTTAAACATATTTCCATCCCACAACACATCATTGCCCTCACGTAACCCCTGCCACATTAGTTTCCATATCCCACGGAGGGGTCCATTGCTCTTCACTTTAGCTCTCTTCCACCCTTCCTTTTAGGCACTAAGCAAGAGCAAGAAAGCTCAGGTAAGGGGGCCATTGGTGGGTGAATATGTGTGCAAGATTGTCTTAGTGGGATATTTGTTTGGTGGCATTGTCCTGGCCTTTATCTGTGTACACCCATTGTATCTGCAACTTCCTCACTGCTCTGCATTTCTGTGTCTTTGTTTTCCTGTGTTTGTCTCACACTCTTTGTCCCTATGTATATTTTTCTTTATCCTCATGAATCCACGTCCTGCCTTCCTGTCTCCCCCTCTGTTTCTTCTCTTCGACTTTCCCTTTGTCTCTCTTCCACCTGTTTCTGTCTCTTTCATTTCTCTTTTCTGGTTTTCCTTTCTATTTCTGACTTCTTGTTTCTCTTTCTCCCATTCATCTATCTTCCTTACTCATTGTTTTCCTCAAACCCCTTCCTTCTGTCTCTTCTCTTTGCTATATTTTTTTCCGTTGTTACTGGTTTGTTCCTGTCTTCCTGCCTTTTCTATTCCCTGATCCTCCTCTCATTCCCTCTCTTCTCCCCTTTTTCCATCTCCCTATCATTATTTCTCTTCCCTCTTAACCCCTTGTCTATATCTCCCTTCCCGTTTCTTTCCCTCCTTTTCCATGTCTCTCTTGACCTCGCTGTGTGTCTCTCTTCCCATATATTGCCTCATTCTTTCTGCCCTATATACTTCCTACCCAATGCCATTTTTTCCTTCTCTCCCCTTCTTTACCTACTTCCCCATCCTTTTTACCCTTGTTGGAGTCCTGGCCCATGTCTGCCACTGCAGGAAGTGGAGGTACTGCTGAGTGAAAATGAGATGCTGCAGGCAAAGCTGCACAGCCAGGAGGAGGACTTCCGTTTGCAGAACAGTACACTTATGGCCGAGTTCAGCAAGGTGCTGGTGCCCGGGATAGCTGAGGGGGGAAATGGGAATGGTGCACCTGTGTATGCATGGGCAAGAGCTCAGCAGTAGAGGGTGGACAGGGTCTGTCGCTGAACACTGTCCATGGTGCTGAAATAGGCTTTAGTCTATTGCTGGGGGCAGTCATTTGACAGGTGGGGCCACTTTCATGGAATTAAATCCTTTGAGCCCCTGAGTTCATTTGGTTCCTAAGACACTCCTTTTATTTAATTCAAGTCTCCATTTGTATAATTTTGGGCTGTAGCTATGGAACCTCAGTGTGTTCTGGGGCTTTAAGTAAAGTTCTTAATGCTTAATATGGATGGAAAAGTGTTTGAACTGCTTTCCTTTTCTTTTTCTTCCCTTCATCTGACATGGGTCTGGGGTTCCACTTCTTCCAGGTAATTCATCCTGGATTGACTAATTCTATCTCCTTACTGGTTTTAATGTCCTGGCTGTTTCTAACCCTTCTGAGAAGTTGGAGATCCCATGTTTTATTCTCCTACTAGTCTTCTGTATCCATGGTTGATCATTTTGTGAGTGTCAGTGCATTTTAAGGAAAAATATGCCGTAGAGAAAAGAAATTCTGTTTTCAAGGCTCCATCTGATGCTATAAAGAGCAAAAGAAGAAGAATGTAATTATAATACATGAATACAGTAAGAAATTGTCAAAAATAACGGCAAAAAACCCACAGAAATTTTTGGGATATGACTTACTTGGTAGAGTGCCTGACTCACATGAATGAGATCCTGGGTTTGGTCCCTAGCACTGCATAAACTGTGTGTTGTGGCACATGCTTGTTATCTTAACACTTGGGCAGTAGAGGCAGGAGAATCAGAAGCTTAAGGTCATCCTCAGCTACATAGTGAGTTCCAGGCCAGACTGGGCTACATGACAAAGAATAAACAAAAAAATATTTAAAAAGTAAAAGACTCAAGACAAAATACAACAGAAATCAATCTTTAAGCAGTTACAATGCCAGGAGAGGCAATTTAACAGTCAGTAATTCCAAATAAGGTCTCTGGAAGCAGAAGGCCTAGAATAAGATCTTGGCTGTACCTTTTACTAACTATAACTTTAAGCAAGTCACTTAGCCTCCTGTTTCTTGATTCCCAAATGTTTAAAATGGAAGTGGTGATGATAGAAACACCTGCCTCACAGGGTTTTCATGACGATTCTGTGGGTTAATCTATGTAAGTCATGTAAAGCCTCCTACATAGATAGTATGAACTATCGAGGTGTTCCCTAATGACATCATCTCATTGGTGCATTTTCCCTCTAAACTATGTCTTGTTTGTGGTGATGAAGATCTAACCCAGGGATCATGCATGCTAAGCATGTGTTCTATTACTGTGCCACGTTCCCATCCCTCTCCATACTTAAAACAGTTATTATCCAGTGGATGGGGGAGAAGAAAAGAAGGTAAAGGAGAAGGAGATCTTTTTTAACCAGGATCTTGGAATATGGCTCAGTGGAAGAGTATTTGCTTAGTATGAAACATGTTTGCATTCATTCTGTGTTTTTGGCCTGCCTCACCTCCACCTCCTTTCATCCACTCTGCTTCCACAGCCTTCTGATCTCCTTACTTCTAGTTTTTTCTATTGGTCCACTTCACTATTCCACAGAAGTTATTCCAAACTCTAGATCTTATCACACTCTAATTAATACCCTCTGGCATCAGCCCCTCTCCCTGGTCCCTGGAGCTTTCTGGTGCTCTCGTTTAACTACTGGTAGTGTTTTTCTGCACCACTCTGGGCTCCTGCATAATCCCCTTCCTACTCCTCTCAGGCCCTGATGGTACTTACAGAAAGACCTGATGCTAGAGCCTGCCAAAGGTGTTGTTCCTTGGATAGATAGTTAAAGGGACCCGCTATGTAGTCTGTGTTCTGGAAATAAAGTTGGAAGCTGCCCAGAATGGTCCCAACGCTTGGGTAATTTGCAAACAAAATTAGTTTGTTTTCAATTGCTGTGGTAAAACACTGATCAAAAACAACTTGAGGAGGAGTTTATTTGGCTCCCACTTCACAATTTATCACCAAGGGAAGCCAAGTCAGGAACTAGAGGCAAGAACTGAAGCAGAGCCCATGGAGGGAACAGTGCTTATTAGCTTGCCCTCCATGGAACGAACACTCAGCCTGCTTGCTTATACCACCCTTGTTCTCCATCCCAGGGATGGCACCACTCACAGTGGGCTGGGTCCTCCCATATCAATCAGTAATCAAGAAAATGTCCAATAGACCCAACTACACGCCAAGCTGAAGGAAGCATTTTCTCAATTGAGGTTTTCTCTTCCCAGATGACCCTAGCTTGTGTGAAGTTGACAAAAAACTGGCAAGAACACTGACATTTTGTATCAGTGTAGGTGCGGTGGAGTAGGGGAAACAGTAATGGTGATCCTTTACCAATGCTGTTTCTTCTATGCCTATTCCCATTTGAATTGCCCTACGTTAGTCATTCAATGCTTACAATACAATTATGAGATATTTTTAGTATCCCCTTTTAATGGATGAGGAAAATGAGCCCCAGGGAGGTGAATTAATTTGTCCCAAGATCAGCCAGCTGGAACATGATAGAGTAGAACTTCATGTCCAAGCCATCCAGTTTCTGACTGTTTTGTGATTCCATGTTACAAAAGAAAATGTAGCCAAACGTGGTGGTGGTACGTGCCTGTAATCCCAGTATTTAGAAGACTGAACTAAGATTTTGAGTTTAAGACTAGCCTGGGCTACATGGTGAGATTCCATCTTAAAGAGCAACAACAACCAACAAAAAAAAAGCATAAAAAGAAACCCAAAACCAAAAACAACCTCCACAAAAACAACCCACAAGATAAAATTAAAAAAAAAAAAACTCACACCACCAACAAATACATTTGTGATTGACACTAGGTCAAAAATAAGTAAACTGAGACAAATAAGTAAACAGAGAATGTTGTGGTAAAAGACTGGAATTTTTGTGTTGGTTAATCCTACTTTAAAGATGACATCTGAGTAGAGCACTGACGGATACATAGAAGCCAGTCAGGTGAAGAAATTGTTAAAAGAAGCGATGTTATATCCTAGGCAATAAAATTAAAAAAATTGTCAGCCACAGTAGTCTGGTCTGAAAGTGAAGACAGGGGATTGTCTTGTGAAACTGTTGTTTTAACCAGGAGGTGAATGAACAGTGGGGCCTGCTGAGTTTTATTTTCATGGCGTACCTCTCCAAAGCTAAAGACTGGGAGTATAAAAACTGTAAGCTGTGTTTATTCTAGAAATGTCTTACAAGCTGTTTGTGATGCCTGGGTTGAGAGGAAGCTGTCCTCTCAACCAGGGACCCAGGGAGCTAGGATATTTTCACACAGATTGGGGGCGGGGGTGTGTCAGTGGGGCTGTCCATGGTGCTTAACAACTTCCATAGCAGCCTGAGGTCTTAGCATCTCAGAGGTTGGGAGTCGACAAATGGAAGGTTGTTCTCAGTATTCTTACCCTTTTCGACTTTGCTACTTAACAGATGTGTAAATTGGAAATTGTTTAATATCTCTGTGTCTCAGTGTCTATATCCTCAAAGTGTAAGAAGAACTGCATTATAGGGCTCTTGGGGGAACTTAATGAATTCTACACCGGGTGACCGAGTGCTATTTGTGTTTTGGTGGCTATTGTTCTGATTTGCTATTTTTCTGTCATCTCTTCCCCTGCTCAGCTCTGCAGCCAGCTGGAGCAGCTGGAGCTGGAGAACCGGCAACTGAAGGAAGGGGCTACAGGAACAGGAACTGTTCAAGCTGGTCCACATGTGGACGGGGAGCTGCTGAGGCTGCAGGCAGAGAACACAGCCTTGCAGAAGAACATGGCAGGTGCATGGAGGCCTTCCTGGGATATAGGGACATCTTGAGTAGAGCAAGCATGGACATAATCCTTTTATGGGAAAGAGAAGAAATTCCAGAGTGAGACTTGGTTTTGCCTGAACAAGTGTGTGATTTTGCATTTTGGTGGTTATTTTACTTCTCTGAGTCTAAACCATCCACACAGTACACTAGAGTATTTGTGCCAAGAAGATGGAACAATTAAGAGGTTTCACTCTGTGTTAGTTCAGTGTCTGGTTCTTAGCAAATGTTAGAGAATAGCAGAATGGATGTTGAAAAGGAGATATTGACAAAGCAGAAATAGAACATTGGTAAGATTCTGAGCCCAAATTGTAAATAGGGTCTGAGATGAAGGCGGAAAGACAGCTTGATAGAATGTGAGGAGGGTCTGAAACATGGGCCTTTGGTGAGTAGCTGGGGCTTATATGGTGGTGGGTGCTGCATTCACAATCAAGAATGAGACCAGGTACAATATGGGTAGGAATTAGGTTTATATATATATATATATATATATATATATATATATATGGTATGGAACATGGTAGATAGGATTTTAGAGGTTGGTGGGGCTTAAAAATTATGTGTGACATGCCAGAATGAGGCTTCATCTGGGGCAGGTTCCTATGCAACCTGAGAGGCTGAAGGATAGATAGGTCTCCCTGTATTTGAGACATAACAAAAGGCTTCAGAGATGATTTCATTCATCATACATAGTTTTTTATTTTTCTTTCTTTTTTTCTTTTTTAATGTATGAGTGTTCTGCATGTATACCTGAATGCCAGAAGAGGGCATCAGATCCTATTATAGATGGTTGTGAGTACCATGTGTTTTCTGGGAATTGAACTCAGGACCTCTGGAAGAGCAACCAGTGCTCTTAACCACTGAGCCATCTCTCCAGCCCCCATCAGATATTCTTGTCCTACTCAACAGCACTGCAGGAACGTTATGAGAAAGAGACTGTGAGGTCCTTAGCTGCCAGTGAGGGCCAAGGGGATCCCCCAGGAGATGCACTCCCCGCTGCCCTGGCTCCCATGCCATTAGCAGAAGTGGAGCTGAAATGGGAAATGGAGAAAGAAGAAAAGAAATTGCTCTGGGAGCAGCTGCAAGGCTTAGAGGTAAAACTGGGTCTCTTGGGACTGGGATGCTGGGAGACAGCAAATGCTGTATTCCTGCCTGTGGGCCCATGGAGATGTCTGTGACATCACCATCTCATGGGCTAAAGGGAGGTGGGACAGGCAAAAGTAGAGGCCTTCCTCCATCCTTGCTGATAACAACTCCATCCCTTATCTCCCCCCCCCCTACCACCCGCAGAGCTCAAAGCAAGCTGAAACCTCCAGACTACAGGAGGAACTTGCTAAGGTGGGGTTTGCCGCCGCCTGGCTTTCTCCTAACAGCAGAGGAGCATTGTGCATCCTCAGAGCTTCAGTTTGATCATGTGTGAAATAGAGGCTCACAAATTTCAGAGCTGCTTTCATTGTAGAATAAGCTAATGTAGTCCCATTCTACCTTGTGCATGGCAGGTCCCATCCCTTCTGTTTCCTCGCAGCTTTGCCAATTCATCCATATAAGAATGCCCTTAGAACCTGGGGGCCCAGTGGTGAGACAACCAATCATGATCCTGCTTTCCAGGCCTCCCAGCCTAGCCATTCTGTGATGTGGCCATTGGCTGCTGCTTTTGGAGCATAAATAATGGCCTTTGGAGTCCAAGGGAGCTAGCTGGAGATGGTGTTGCTGCTGCTGACAACTGGGCCATCAAATTGCTTAGCCCTTCTGAGACTCAGTTTACCCACTTGTAAAATCAATAGCTCTCAATTCTCAGTCCTGAGAATTCCACAAGACTATCATAAGTAAAACCCAACTTGTAGAAGGACTCAGTGTGAAGTGTCTATAAATGTTTCTATTGTTTATTTTATTTTGTCAGTGTTCTCATTATTGTCTATACTCCTTCCTCTTTCTCCCTCAGCTCTCTGAGAAACTGAAAAAGAAACAGGAAAGGTATACTTTTCTTTCCAGGGGTTTTGGGGGCCTAGAGAGAGAGGGATTGGCTTATGGAAATAACATATCTATGCTTGTCTTTCTGCGTGCAGTTTTTGTCGTCTGCAGACAGAGAAGGAGACACTATTTAATGATAGCAGGTAACTACTGGGGTTGTCAATAGTAGAAAAATAGGTACCGTGCCCAGCCAAATTAGCTAAAGACCATAGGGGCACAGATGGGAGACTGGGCCTCTAGCTCTGCCTAATATACTCTATCCTTATCACCCCTAGAAACAAAATTGAAGAATTACAACAGCGAAAGGAAGCTGATCTCAAAGCCCAGTTGGTTCACACCCAAAAGCTGCAGCAGGAACTTGAGGCTGCCAATCAGGTGATGTGATGGGGGCTTGGTCTCAAGATTCTTGGAGTAGACAGGGGAGGTATGAGGTCTTTAGAGACTGATTGGGATATCTAAGATTTGGAAATATAGCAACCTAATAGGTATGTGTAAGCCCTCTAAGAGCTAGAAAAATGGGAACTCAGAAACCTCAGAGTCCTAGAAGTTGGGTTAAGAGTTTACATGAATCAGAGATCCTGAGGTGGGAATCTAAGGATTCTGGTTGTATACCACAAGTTTGTATAAATCAGAACTCTCACCGGAGTCTAGGACCAGGAATTAGGGTGAATGTGATCTATGGGACTCTCCCAGTAGAAACTGGGTGATGCTGAGACTTTTCAAAGCTGTGATATCAGCTGGCTGTAGTAGCACACACCTTTAGAGACAGCACTTGGGAGGCAGAGGCAGGTGGATCACTGTGAGTTCAAGAACAGCCAGAGATACATAGTGAGACCCTGTTTAAATAACAACAACAATAATAATAAATTTTAAAAACTGTGACATCAGTATATTGGAGACACCTAGGGCTCAAAGACATGAAGTTCGAGTGCCACTGGACTTTCAAATATGGAGCAGTTGGAGCTGGAGGCAGAATATAATTGAGACCTTCAGGGTCTGGAAAGCTGTTGTGGTTCTGTGATGTTAAGAGGTGGGTTTATAGGGTGGGTGGTCCTGAGGTTCTAAGATCCTTGGTGGCAGTAAAAAGCTGAGACCTCCAAAGTTTACATGGGTGTGAAGTTCCGGGGGATTAGGGCTGTCTGACTTGAAAACCTTTGAATTTCCTCTGAGAGGAGGCAGGTCTGAAGTTTCTCAGAATGGAGGATAAGGTATCTTGTAGAAGCAGGACTCCTAGAAGATTGGAGTGTGAAGGCTGGGAAAGAGTATGGATAAAATCCTCAGGAGCTGTTGTTGGTCTAGGTCTAAATACTCCCAGAGATGGGATGTAGTGGGATTTCATCTGTATTTTAATAAATAAAGCTTGCCTGAGGATCAAAAAAGTAAAACAGCCACACTGGCCACTTTACAGAGCAGGCAGCAATGACACACACCTTTAATCCCAGTAGCCACACTACTTTGCCGTAGAAACCAGGTGGTAGTGGTGCCGCCCTTGATTCCAGAACTTAAACCCCAAACGGGAGGAGACAGCTCTCAGTCTCAGTCTCATTCTGAGGTTTTGTGTAGGCAGGATAATCATTTTCAAACTGAGGTTGAGCTAAGAGCCAGTGACTGCTTTGTTTTTCTGGTCTTCAGGTTGAACTCCAATTTCTGTCTCTGAGTTTTTATTAATCGTGCTTCAATGGGAAGCCAGAGTAGCAATGGAGATGGGTCGGTCTGAGGCTTCTTCACGAGCTGGAAACTAGGAGGTCATGAGTTTGCCATCTTTAGGGTCTGGGACTAGGAGTTTGTGTGAACTATGGCTCTTAAGCTTAGGACATGGGGGTTAAGTATGTCGATAATTAGGTAATTATCCTGGTAATTAGGGTAAAGTTACAGTCCATGGGGGCTGAAAATCCTGGGGCTCCAAGCTTGAATCTGGGTGACTATGAACCCCTCAGAGGCTAGGTTCAGGAACTTAGGTATGTCAGAAATGCTCAGGCTGGGAGAGAGGGAGCGAATGTGTTTGAGAGCCCTATGCCTAATAGCTTGGAGTCTGGGCGAACCTGAGATCTCTGGTAACTAGTGCAAGCCTCACGGGTGCTGAGAACATGCTTTTAGGTGTTCGTAGAGGGAGTCTGTATATCTCTGTGCACCCAGGGAAGATGAGGTTTGAAATGGGGTATCTGACTTCCCATAGAGCTTGGCGGAGCTAAGAGATCAGCGGCAGGGAGAGCGCCTGGAGCATGCAGCGGCATTGCGTGCCCTACAAGATCAGGTATGTTGTACTTGGTAGGCTCGGGAGCTGGGCTCGAGGGTGGGAGCTGGCTGAGTTGGTATTTTACAGGCAAGCATGGCCCAAGGGGTCTTGCTTTTCCTAGTCCTGGTCTGTGTGTCTGTGCGTCTGTCTCCTTTCTTTCTTGGCTGTGGGTAGGTCCTGTCCCTCTGTTCTGGACCTGCTCTCACCTGTCGTGGGGGTGGGGCCAGGTGTCCATCCAGAGTGCAGATGCGCAGGAACAAGTGGAAGGGCTTTTGGCTGAGAACAATGCCTTGAGGACTAGCTTGGCTGCTCTGGAGCAGGTACAGGACACCTGGGAGCCCTTGCTCATCTTTCCGTTTCCTTTATCTCTCTCTGCTTTTGGTTCACATCTGGTCAGGGTGGTTTGGACCCTTTACTCAATTCTGTTTCTGTTCCTCCTTTCTGATGCCTTCCAGCTTTCTTCTCCATCTGCTACGGCTTTTCTGGCACTCTAGTTTCTCTATGATAAAGTGCATGAAACATTAATAATCTTGGGTGTGGTCAGTGAATCCAATGTGTCTGTCTGTTTATGTCCCTTTATAACTCTGTGTGAGCATTTTTCAGTGAGGTAGAAGATCCTTGGAAGTAACCAATATTCTGACCTTTAGCACCATAGAATCATGTTGCTTGTTCTTTTCATATAAATGAAATTGATGCTATTCTGTCCTTGCCTACTTTCTGGTACCTTTATGTCTGTGAGCTTTATCACTATGCAGCATGGGTTCTTTTATCACTGCATAGTATTTTTTTTCACTGCATAGTGTTTTATCTCACGAATATTCCACTAACCTCTCTGCTTTTCTGTTTTAAATTTTCTGTCTTTCTACCTCACTTCATACTTCTCTCTATCTCCCTGGAACTGGGAGACCCAGGGGTCCCTGAGTAGTAGGACTCCCTGCATTCCATTTCCCATCATTACCATATTCTCCAGATCCAGACAGCAAAGACACAAGAGCTGAACACGCTTCGGGAGCAGACCACTGAATTGGCAGCTGAGCTACAGCACCGGCAGGCTGAATATGAAGATCTAATGGGACAGAAAGACGACCTCAACTCCCAGCTCCAGGTAATGCTTCTTCTGACCTGGCTTGTAGTTTCCTAGTACTGGTGTAGCGAATTGTCCTCGGGGAATACGGAGAAGACTTTGGAGACAGGGAGACCTGAATTCCTGGCTGGCTGCTTAACATCCTAGTATCTATATGTCCTGATACAGGAAATTTGACTTCTGCAAAATTGAGCTTAAAATTTCCAGCTAGAGTCGGGTGGTGGTGGTGCATGCCTTTAATCCCAGCACTTGGGAGGCAGAGGCAGGCAGATCTCTGTGAGTTCCAGGCCAGCCTGGTCTATAAGAACTAGTTCAAGGACAGGCTCCAAAGCTACAGAGAAACCCTGTCTCAAAAAAAAATTCCAGCTAGAGTCTCCATTCTGGTATCATAATGTAAAGATTGGATGTCTCTCATATGTAATGTTTGTGTTTGCTCCAGATTTTGTCTCATTTGGGAATATTGCATATAATTACTGAGATATTTGGGGGATGAAACCTAAATCTAAACATACCTTATACATATATCCTGAAGGTAATTTTATAAAATATTTTTAGTGCCCTGCTTTTTTTGAGATAAAGTAGAGCTCTCTGCATAACCCTGGTTGTCCTAGTACTTGCTCCATAGGCCAGGCTGGCCTTGAACTCACAGAATACCACCTGCCTCTGACACACAACTGCTGAGATTAAAGGTGTGCGCGACCACACCTAGCACTTGGGCACTTTGAGAGTGACTCATCATTGGTGGCCAGGTGTGGAATTCCCATATGTGGCATTGTGTGCATACTCAAAAAATTTTAGATTTTAAGTCAGGTATACTGTGTATTGCCTATAATCCTAGCACTCAGGAGGCTGAGGCAGGACAACTGCCATAAGCTGTAGGCTAGAATAATACTAGATTAAATAAAGAAATATGGGGCTGGACATAGTGGCTCATGCCTTTAATTCCAGCACTTGGAAGGCAGAGGCAGACCAATCTCTGTGAGTTTGAGGCTGGCCTGGTCTGTATAGTGAGTTCCAGGATAGCCAGGGCTACATAGTGAGACCCAGTCTCAAGTAGAAACAAGTGTAGGGCTGGTGATACAGCTTGTTTAACAAAGCACTTATATTGCTGTGCATGCACAAAGCCCAAGGTTCAATCCACAGCACTGCATAAGCCGGGCTTTATGATACAGACCTGTGATATCAGCACTTAGGGGGTACGTACAGGAGGATCTGAAGTTTAACATCATCCTAACTACATAGCAAGATCAATTCCAGCCTGGGCCTCATGAGCAGACCTTGTATCAAAGGTGGATGCTAGGGAGATGGTTCAGTGGGTAAGAGTGCTTGCTTTGTAAGCATGAGTATCTGAGTTCAGATCCCAGCACCCTGTAAAAAGTGTGCCTGTAACTCCAGTGCTGGGAGGGGGAGGAGGTGATGACAGGATTGCTGGTGTTTGGTGGCTAGCCAGCCTAGCCAAAAGCTATGAGCCACAGATTTAGTGAGAAACATTGGCCCTAAGAAATATGGTCAAAAGTGAGAGGAAGATACCCAGTAGCCTCCTCTGGTCTCTGCATATTTGTATGCACCTATGTACACAAAGGATTCACACACACACACACACATACAAGTTTAGTTTTCTCTTATGTAAAACACTTAAGTAGGGAGCTTGGTATGTTAGTACTCAGTAGTCTGAGACAGGAGGATTGATATGAGCTTAAGGCCAGCCTAGGCTGCAGAGTGAGACCTTGTTGCCAAAAGAAAAATAAAATGCTAAGTGGGTTGTTCAGGGATGAATGATGCTAATGATGGTGGTTTTTTTTTCATTTTTGCTTAATTTGTTTGAGACAGTTATTTGTTATGTATTCCTGGGTGGCTTGGTACTCGTTATGTAGCCAAGACTAGCCTCAAACTCATGCCATTCATCCTGTCTCAGCCTTCCAAGAGCTGCTATTACAGGCATGAGCCACCACACCTGTGTTGAATTATAGATCACCAATTACCAGCGACTTAGGTTCTTTCTCTTTTTCAGTTTCACAGCTTTTGACACAGACTTCTAGCCTTTGCTTCCAGGGTAGTTGTTGAAACCATTTCACCTTCATGTTTACATTGCATATGGAAGGAAAGAGGAAAGGGAGTGTGCATAACAGTAAAGAGCACCTTCCTTTCTTTTAAGAACATACTCTGCTGAGTATGGTGGGTCATGGCTGTATTTCTAGCATTCAGAAAGCTCACACAGGGCTGGAGAGACGACTCAGTGGTTAACACTGGCTGCTCTTCCAGAGGACCAGTGTTCAATTCTCAGTGCCCACATGGCAGCTCACAACTGTCTAACTCCAGTTCCAGGGGATCTGATGCCATCTTTTAGCCTCCTTGAGCACCAGGCATGCACGTGGTGCACATACATACATGCAGGCAAAACATCTATACACATAAAACCAAATAACTCTAAAATAAATAAATAAAAATTTAAACAAGCTAACACAGGAGGATTGTGAATTTGAGGCCAGCCTGGGTGACACAGCAAGACTATGTCTCAAAAAACAAACAAACAAAAACACAAACAAAAAAAACAGGTGGCACACACCTTTATTCCAAGCTCTTGGTAGGCAGGGACAGATGGATCGCCATGAGCTTGAGGCTAGTCAGGGATACATAGTGGGACACTGTCTCAAAAACAAACAAATGAAAAAATCATAATAATAAATTAAAGATCTAGGTTACACTCACCAGTTCTAGATACAAATTAATCACTTGAGCTGGACACAGTGATACTCATCTCTATTCCTAGATGTGTGGGGAACTGAGGTAGGATTGTTTAAATCAAGGAATCAAGGCCAGGGTAACAGTAAGACCCAGTCTCAAGAAAGAAAACACAAGCCAGATGTGGTGGCATGCACCTTTAATCCCAGCACCTAGAAGGCAGAGGCAGGCAGAACTCTGTGAATTTAAGGCCAGTCTGGTCTACATAGCAAGTCCCAGAACAGTCAGGGTTACATAGAGCGACCGTGACTCAAAACAAAACAGAAAGGGAAGGGAAGAGAAAGAAAGGGAAGGAAGGAAGGAGAGAGAGTAAAGAAAAAAATAAAAAGAAAGAACAAGCTTTCTTGTTCTTGATCATCTCAGAGGCTGCTCTTGGTTGGGAGCTGTCCTGCACTCAAGGCGGAATGATGGTGGCTACGGAGAAGATGACAAAAGTCTCTGGAGATGATCAGATCTGGGTTCCAGTTTATTATGGAAAGTGGAAAATGCATGCTGAGATACACGTAGACTCTGAAGATGATCAAACAGGGGAAAATGAAATTGGTTATCCTTACCAACAACTGTCCAGCTTTGAGGCAATCCGAGATAGGATACCATTATTCCATGTTGGCTAAAACTGTTGTCCATCCCCACAGTGGCAGTAAAATTGAACTGGGCACAGCATATGGAAAATATTATATAGTATGCGCACTGGCTTCATTGACCCTTGTGATTCTGGTATTAGAAGCATGCCAGAATAAGCTAATGAAAAGTAAACCAGGAAAGTTTTTCTTTAATAAAACTTGCCCGAGCTTGTTCATGCAGAAAACAAACGCAGGCATAGTGTCCAATGCCTATAATCTTAATATTTGGTAGGTAGAGGCAGGGTTAAGGGTTCAGGGTCCTTGTTGGCTATATAGCAAGACTGAGATGAGGTCCTATCTCAAGAAGAAAGGCTTTTGACATAAGACCTTGTCTCAAAAAGAAAAAAAGGAATGTAACTGGCATGACTGAGCACACCTTTAATCCCAGCACTCGAGAGGCAGAGGCAGAGGCAAGCAGTGAGACCCTGTCTCAAAAAAAGAGAAAAGAATACTAAGAAACAAGAAATGAATCACATGGCCCTACCTGTCGAAAAGGAGAAGAGAGAAATACTTTATAGACTATCATATTCCCAATTTAAATTCTGTTGCTAAGGGCGTAGGGAAGAATAAATACTGGGGACCAAGCAGCAGAGTCTGTCATTTTCCCATTATGATTGTGAGTATAACACCTGCTTTATTAGGGGAAAGGTTTACTAGAAGTGTTCTAGGTTATTGGCACCTACCAGGGACTCTCCTCAAACTTTCCCCTTTTTTCCTGAATTAGGAGTCATTAAGGGCCAATAGCCGACTGCTGGAACAACTTCAAGAAATGGGGCAGGAGAAGGAGCAGTTGACCCAGGACCTCCAGGAAGCTCGGAAGGTGGGGCACCCTGAGAAGAAGGAAAGAGATGGCCCAGTCCGTGAGGGTAGGAAGTGATAAGGCCAAATCTTGAAACTGGAAAGAGAGAAAATGACCTTTTCCTAAAGGATGGGTGAATGACTCAGCCAGTTTCAAGGGCCAGGGAAGAGCTGAAGTCTGGCTAGTTCCTTGGGCGTGGAACAGATTGATGGTTGTTTTGTGGTGTAAAGTTAATTCCCACTCTTTTGGTCTACCCTCCTGGTCCCCAGAGTGCTGAGAAACGGAAGGCCATGCTGGATGAGCTGGCAATGGAGACAATGCAGGAGAAGTCCCAGCACAAAGAAGAGCTGGGAGCTGTCCGATTACGGCATGAGAAGGAGATGCTGGGGGTGCGAGCCCGTTATGAGCGTGAGCTTCGAGAGCTGCATGAGGACAAGAAACGGCAGGAGGAGGAGCTCCGGGGGCAGATTCGGGAGGAGAAGGTGGGTGGGGTAATGATGCCCTTTCTCCTCTAAAAGCTGAAGACCATGGTGTTGGTGAAGACCTATGTATCAGGTAGGTGATACACAGGGTGCCCAGTGCTCCTCTGCCCCACTCCTGACTGTCTTCCCCTTCCAGGCTCGAACAAGGGAATTGGAGACTCTTCAGCACACAGTGGAAGAACTTCAGGCTCAGGTACACTCCATGGATGGAGCCAAGGGCTGGTTTGAACGGCGCTTGAAAGAGGCTGAGGTAAGTTGGCGGTACCTGGTAAAGGTGCAAAGCATGGCACCCATGCTCTGCCTTTGTGCAGATTTAACAGGCATGTCTTTTTCCTGGATTGTTCCTCTGCCAAAAAGTTATAATATACTATCGTTCCATGTTTGGCAATACACTAATGTTTACTTTAACAAGAACATTTATTGCCCCTTTTCCTGGCAAACTCATGACAATAATAAGAGGCAGTATCCTATAGCAGAGAAGAGCACACACTGGAGCCAGGTGTTTCCATAAATTTGCATGCCGGCTGAGCCACTTCCTAGCTGTGTGACTTTATGCAATGTATTTCATCTTTCTATGGCCCATTTTCACCTTTGACAGAAGGGGAATAAGAAGGATAGAAAGTGTAATTCATTGGTAGCATGAATGAGTCCTCAACTTCAATTCCCAGTAGTAAAAATATTAATGATGAAAATAATGCCTTACTATATAGGTATTTTAGGAAGTTTATAGAAAGTGATTTAATATATGTACAACCACTTGAATATTCCTGGCATGCAATGTTGTTTTGTTAAATAAAGAAATAGAAATGTAAATCACTTGATCGACTATGTGAATGGTGTAGGCTTCCATTTCCTACTTCTGCCTCAGGGCATATGCTGTTTCCTACAAGAGTTTCTCCCTGGCACGGTAGTGAGTTACCTGTTAATCCCAGCACTCAATAGGCTGAGGCAGAATTGAGAGGTCAAGGCCAGTGCAGGCTATATACTGAGACCTTGTCTCAAAGTCAAAAGTGGGGCTGGAGAGATGGCTCAGCAGTTAAGAACTCTGGCTGCTCTTCCAGAGGACCTGAGTTCAGTTTTCAGCACCCACATGGTGGCTCCTGCAGCCGCTCCTGCAGCTTGTCAGCCCATTTCTGCTCCAGGTGCAGCTGCCTCTTAAGGTCTTTAAGCTAAATGTGTGTGTGAGGGGGTAAGAGCTGGGGCCCAGGGGGTCCAGAAAGGAGGGGAGGAGGTCACAGGCCTCACTAGCTAGAGGGATCTGATGTCCTCTTCTGTCATAAAGATGTACATGCAGATACAGCACTCATACATAACATAAATAAATCGTTTGCTGAGCGGTGATGGCGCATGCCTTTAATCCCAGCACTCAGGAGGCAGAGGCAGGCGGATCTCTGTGAGCTCAAGGCCAGCCTGGGCTACAAGAGCTAGTTCCAGGACAGGCTCCAAAGCTACAGAGAAACCCTGTCTCGGAAAAAAAAAAGAAGAAAAGAAAAAGAAAAAAAAAGTCCAAAGGTGTTTTTGTTATACCCCAAGAGCTCTGCTGAAAGTCACTTGCCCTTGACTAACTGAACACACTATCTTTGGGGGGCCATGAACAGACTTGGGACTCTTTTTATAGGAATCCTTGCAGCAGCAGCAACAGGAACAAGAGGAAGCTCTCAAGAAGTACCGGGAGGAGCATGCTGCTGAGCTGAAGGTGATTCTTGCACGGTGTTGTTCCTGTCTCTGGGTACCAGGTACTACTGCAGGAGAACACGGACTTCTTAGGCAGTGGCCTGAGCCATTGTTTGCTTTGCAGGGCAAGGAGAAAGAGCTTCAGGATGTGCGGGATCAGCTCCAGCAGGCCCAGGAGGAGCGGGATGGTCACGTGAAGACCATCAGCAGCCTGAAGCAGGTCTGTGGTATCTCTGTGGTCCCAGACATAGCCATGGCCGAAACTTACATAATGAGGCAGGGAGGGTGTGCACTGCAGGCAGCTGTGCCATTACCTGCCGCTGTGCCTTCTCTAAGCACAGGAGATAAAGGACACAGTGGATGGGCAGCGGATCCTGGAAAAGAAGGGCAGTGCTGCGGTAAGCTAGTGAGGCCTGTGACCTCCTCCCCTCCTTTCTGGACCCCCTGGGCCCCAGCTCTTACCCCTCACACACATACCTTTAGCTCAAAGACCTTAAGAGGCAGCTGCACCTGGAGCGGAAACGGGCTGACAAGCTGCAGGAGCGGCTGCAGGACATCCTCACCAACAGCAAGAGCCGCTCAGGTAAGAGGGTAGGCTGGGTGGAAGTCAGCCTTTGGGCTGCCTTCTATACCTCCCTTAGCCTTTGCTCCAGCCCTCTGTCCTGCCTGAATTCTTTTCTCTCTCTGCACTGTCTGCTTTTTTTCTGTGCCTGTGGCTTCTTACTACCTTCTCTGTTCCTCTCTGCCTTTTCTTCCTGTTTGCTCCATATCTGCTGTTACTTCTCTGCTCTCTCTATCGTTTCTATTCTTGTACTCTAGAAATCCTCACATGAGTTTAGGACCCATGATACAAGCCCCAACTCCCAAATCATTCCCCTCCAGGAACTCACAGTGAATCATGGGACACAGAATCCCATAGGCAACAGCACTTCACTGTCTTCTCCTCCTCCTCCTCCTCTTTTCAAGACGGGGCTTCTCTGTGTAACAGTCCTGGCTGGCCTCGAACTCACAGAGATCCACCTGCCTCTGCCTCCCAAGTGCTGGGATTAAAGGCCTGTGTCATCTTCATTACTATCATCACTGCTATTAGTATTGGGCTTTTTAAGACAGCATCACTTTGTAAACCAGTCTGATTTCAAACTCATGGTACTCTGCCTTGGCCTCCTAAGAGCTTGGTTACAGGCATAAGCCACCACATCTGGCTTGTACTGTTTTCAATATACTGCCAACTCAACACGTGATACTTCTGGCAGAAAACATGTCTACACAAACCTGGAGTTCTTTCTACCTTTTCTTGCTTGGGAATAGCTGTAAATACATTGAAATAACTCAGATTCAGTAATGGTTTTAATGCATCTGTTAGATCACAGACAGGCTTAGAGAAAATTTGCCATCAACTGAGGTGCTAGGGGAACCCTACTGGGGCACTGCATCCTTTTTTGAGATTCTTTGGAGTTTCCTTCAGAGTATGGTGCTAACCCTTTCCCTGATACCTGGAAGCAGCTATAAAGGTCACAAACTCAGTACCAATCCTTTCTGTTTTCTTTTTGAGATAGGGTTCTTCTGAGTTGCTAGGCTGGCCCTGAACTCCTCAGCTCAAGTAATCTACCTGCAGGCATGTACCACCATGCTCAGCAAGTGTTCAAGTGATATGGCAAAGCATATAGCTCTCACCAAACCAACTTCTCACTGAGGCAATCAACCTCCTGAAGGAACCTCTCTTTATAATAGTGGTGTTTTGTCATAGATTAATTTAAGAAGTGGGGAATAGATTTGAATTTCATACTGTACATCTTTCTTATCCACTAGATGGGACTAAGGTCTAGGTGAATGACTACAAGTCCGTCTCCGTCTTTGTTCTTAATGTGTCTTTCTCTGTGGTTTCTGTCAGTCTCGTCGTGTACTGGCTTCCTGTCTGGACTTTCCCCTGCATGTGTGTGTGCCGCTGTGCGCTCTCAACTCTCTAGCTTCCTTTTTCTACGTCTAAGTTTGAGTGTCTGATGCCACTGGAATCTGGTGTCTACTCCTTGCCCACACCCAGCCTCACCCACTTCCCTTTCTTCCACTGAATGTGCCTACCAACAGAGGTGGTTCCTTGTTGCTTCCTGATCCAAATCTTGAGTTTGCTTGCCTACTCAAGTTTGTGTCTTTTCCTCATTCCATCCCTGGAAAATCTCTGTTTGTGCCTCTTCCTGCTGGTTGCTGCCCCGAGATTCCAAGGGACTCAGGTTTGTTTTTCCTCTACTCCCCAGGCCTTGAGGAGCTGGTTCTCTCTGAGATGAACTCACCAAGCCGGACCCAGACAGGGGACAGTAGTAGCATCTCCTCTTTCAGCTACCGAGAGATTTTGAAGGAGAAGGAGACCACAGCCGTCCCAGCCAGGGTAAGGGGCAAGTTTCACCTACTAAGACTGGAGGATCCCCATTTTTCCCTCACTTGAAATTGTCTACACTGACCTGCAGACAAGTAGTTCTTCTCTATGTGTCTGTCTATCTATCTATCTATCTATCTAACTACTATCTTTTTCTCTGTATTTATGTGTTTGTCTCTGTCTCTCTCAGGCTAAGGATTGAACCTGGGGCTTCACACATACATGCAGAACACAGGCCTCACACATACACATGCATGCAGAACACTGGCCTCACACTTACACTTACATGCAGAACACATGTCAACATTTGCTGTTCTACTAAGGTGCAATCCCAGCCTCTGACAAACATTTTGTCAACTTCTTCCCAACTGTGGGAGGCCAATCATTTTCTCTGCCCCTCTATTTCATCACCATAGATTAATCCCACCCTCCTAGTGCTTTAAAGTACAAGCATTGTGGGAAGTGCACCACTCATGTAGGAAATCCTGTTTTCAACTTATTTGTTATTATTTTTTGGAGATAGTGTTTTGCTATGTTGACCATGTAGACCTCAACCTCATAGAAGAGATCTGCATGGCCTGCCCTCTGAGTGATGAGATTAAAGGTGTGTGCCACCATGTCTGGCTAGTTATTGCTTTTTTAAAAAATTTATTTATTTTTATTTTATGTGTATTGGTGTTTTGCCTGCAGGTTTGTCCATGTGAGGGAGCTGGATCACCTAGAATAGAGTTCCAGACAGTTGTGAGCTGTCATGCGGGTACTGGGAATCGAACCCACGTCCTCTGGAAGAGCAGCCAGTGCTCTTAACCTCTAAGCCATCTCTCCATTCCCTACTTATTGCTTTTTTAAAATAGGTTTTTGAGACAGGGTCTCTCTACATAGCCCTGGTTGTCCTGGAACTCACTAGGTATTCTCAAACTGGCCTCAGATCTGCCTGATTTGCCTCCCAAGTACTGGAATTAAAAGACATGTGTCCCCACGATTAGCCTTAAATAATTTTTTATTTTCATTTTATGTTTATGTTCTATCAGCATGTATGTCAGTACACCACCTTCATGCAGTTCTCTTAGGGGCCAGAAGAGGGTGTCAGATCCACTGGAACAACAAGCTAGTAGTACAACAGCTAGTTGTGAGCAGTAATGTGGGTGCAAAAACCGACCGAACCTGGGTCCTCTGGAAGATAAGCCAATGCTGTTAACTCTTGGGTCATCTTTCCATCCCCTATTTAATGTTTTTTTCTCTTTCTTTTTCCTTTTTTGATATTGAATTCTTGCTATGTATCCCAGACTGGACTTGAATTCATGTTCCATTTCCATCAGCCTCCCAAGTGCTGGGATTATAAGCATGAGTCACTGTGGCTGATTTCCTTTATCATCATTATTGCCATTTGTCACATCTTGTTTCCTGCCAAACACTTTTTATTTGGATTTTTTGTTTTGTTTTGTTTTGTTTTTTGTTTTTCGAGACAGGGTTTCTCTGTAGCTTTGGAGCCTGTTCTGGGACTACCTCTTATAGACCAGGCTGGCCTCAAAATCACAGAGATCCGCCTGCCTCTGCCTCCCAGGTGCTGGGATTAAAGGTGTGTGCTACCACCACCCGGTTTATTTGGGAATTTTAAAAAATCATTATACAATTAATATATATATATATATACACACTGTTAGATATTTTTGGTGGAAATTTTTGTCCTTTTGGTTGTAAACTTAGCTTTAATAGCTAAATAATCTCTCCAGCCCTGATAGGTCAGTTTTGGATTTTTGTTTTGTTTTGGTTTTTGGTTTTTTTTTTTTTTTTGAGACAGGGTTTCTCTGTAGCTTTGAAGCCTGTCCTAGAACTCACTCTGTAGACCAGGCTGGCCTCGAACTCACAGAGATCTGCCTGCCTCTGCCTCCCAAGTACTAGGATTAAAAGCATACAACACAACTATCCAACTCCTAGTAGGACTTTTAAAAAAATTTTTTTGTTTTTGTTTTTATTTTCTGAGACAGGGTTTCTCAGTGTAACAGTCCTGCCTGTTCTAGAACTCACTGTATAGAGCAAGCTGGCTTCGAACTCACAGAGATCTGCCTGCCTCTGCCTCCTGATGCTGGGATTAAAGGCATGTGCCACCATCACCTGGCTTTTGAAAAATATTTTTTTGAAATTTTTTATTATTAAAAATTTCCGCCTCCTCCCCACCTCCCATTTCCCTCCCCCTCCCTTGAAAAATTTTTTTAAGATTTATTTATTTATTATGTATACAACATTCTGCCTCCATGTATGCCCACACGCCAGAGGAGCGCTCTAGATCTCATTACAGATGGTTGTGAGCCACCATGTGGTTGCTGGGAATTGAACTCAGGACCTCCAGAAGAGCAGCCTGTGCTCTTAACCTCTGAGCCATCTCTCCAGCCCTTGAAAAAAAAATTTTTTTTTTGGTTTTTTGAGACAGGGTTTCCCTGTAGTTTCTGGAGCCTGTCCTGGAACTAGCTCTTGTAGACCAGGCTGGCCTTGAACTCACACAGATCCGCCTGCCTCTGCCTCCCGAGTGCTGGGATTAAAGGCGTGCGCCACCACCGCCGGGCTTTGAAAAATATTTTTAACTAAAAAATTTTTACATTAGGGAGGCAGAGTCTAGTGAATCTCTGAGTTCAAGGCAAGCCTGGTCTACAGAGCAAATTCCAGGACAGCCAAGGTATTTGTTTATTTTTGTGTAGTTTTTTTTTTTTTTTTTGGTTTTTCGAGACAGGGTTTCTCTGCAGCTTTAGAGCCTGTCCTGGAGCTAGCTAGCTCTTGTAGACCAGGCTGATCTCGAACTCACAGAGATCCGCCTGCCTCTGCCTCCCGAGTGCTGGGATTAAAGGCGTGTGCCACCACCGCCCGGCTTGTGTAGTTTTCGTGCATATATGTTTGCACCACAGGTGTGCCTGGTGCCCACAGAGGTCAGAAGAAGGCATCATATTCCTAGAGCCGGATATGTATGGATATGGTTGTGCTCTGATGTATGGGTTCTGGGAATTGATTTCTGATAAGTGCCCTTAACCACTGAACCATCTCTCCAACCCTTTGTTGGAGTTTTTTAAAAAAAAAAATTTTTTTTTTTTTTGCTTTTTTGACACAGTTTCTCTGTGTATCCCGAAACTCACTGTGTAGACCAGGCTGGCCTCAAACTCAGAGGTCCACCTGCCTCTGTCTCCCGAGTGCTGGGATTAAAGGTATGCACCACCACTGCCTGGCCTTCTAGAGGACTTTTTTTCTTTTTTTGTTTTTCGAGACAGGGTTTCCCTGTAGTTTCTAGAGCCTGTCCTGGAACTAGCTCTTGTAGACCAGGCTGGCCTCGAACTCAGAGATCCGCCTGCCTCTGCCTCCCGAGTGCTGGGATTAAAGGCGTGCGCCACCACCGCCCGGCCTCTAGAGGACTTTTAAAGTGTCCTTTTTTTTGTAAAAGCTAGCATTCAGCTTCAGAGTAGACTTTGGTTTTTGTTGTTGCTGCTTGTTTGTTTGTTTTTCTTTCCTTATGTCTTTGTGTCTGTTCTGATGCTATTTTCCTGACATCAGCTGGTGGAAGAAACCAAACCATTTGACCTGTAGGAAACATCCCACCTTTAGATTTTTCTGCTTGCTTCTTAATGGTACCATTTAGCTTGTTCTACTGTTGCTTCTCATTTCCTGTCATCTGAGAATTAGATGTCATTTGCTTCCTTTCGTCCTCTCAGTAGCACTCTTGTGGTGGTGGTAACACTGTCTGCCTCCCTTTAGGCCAAAGGAAATGTGGAGTTTCTGGGAGTGCCAAGTCTGGCCTTCGGCTGCTGCCTCAGAACCTATAGTCGCTGATGTGCCTCAGCCCTCTAACTCAGGTGGATGGGTGATGCTAAGAATGGCTAGATTTTCTCTCTTCTTTCTTGTAGTCTTTATCTAGCAGCCCTCAGGCCCAGCCCCCTCGGCCGGCAGAGCTCTCAGATGAGGAGGTAGCTGAGCTGTTTCAGAGACTGGCCGAGACACAGCAGGAGAAATGGATGCTGGAGGAGAAGGTGCTGTTTGTATACCTGCTAGTCCCCGCATGAAGTGTCTTGGGATGGGGGTGGAAGTGGGAAGGGTGTCTGGCTGGATCCTCATGGAAGACAATGTCAAGTTCAGGGGCTTGAGATGGGGTGGACCATCTTGCAGGTGAAACACCTGGAGGTGAGCAGTGCCTCTATGGCAGAGGACCTGTGCCGGAAAAGCGCCATCATTGAGACCTATGTCATGGACAGCCGGATTGGTCAGTGCTCCTTCCCCAGCCCTCACCTCCAGTGCAACCTTCACCTGCCCCTCCTTTTCCATTGTTCAATGCAGCTACTTCTCTCTTCTTGACCCATGGAGGGAAAGTTGGGAGGCTTTGCATTATTACGTGGCCTCCCTTTGTCCTTACCATTTCTAACCCTGCATTCTCTAGTGTTTTCCCAGGACTTTTCTATACCCTTCTTTCTCCCTCACTTTCTATTTGTTTATGTTTTTTTCTGCTCCACTACTTAGTAGCACTATTGTTCTGTTTCCATTTTTATTTGTTTGCTTGTTCTTTGAAACTGAATTTTGCTCTGTTGCCTTGGCTGGCCTGGTACTTGCTTTGTAGCATAAGCTACAGACTCTCAACAGTCCTGCCTAAGCCTTCCAGGTGCTGGGTTTGCAGGTGTGCATGACTGTACCTAGCCGTACATCTTTATTTGTTATCTCTTCATTCCTGTTCTCTTCTCTGACCTCCATGGCTATCCCTTCCTCTCCTATCTGTCTGCTACCTTCTCTCTCCTCTTTTATTCCTTATTTTCAAATTTTCCCCTACTTCCTGATTTTTCCTAGTTAGCAATTCCTACTGACATGTTCTGAGGGTTTACTATGCACTCTGTGTGTCACATGCAGTCATATATATCTTTCCAGCACCATGAGTTAAGAATTATCCCTATTTTTGAGTCACATGACTAATGACAGCTGGGTTTCACCTATCTAAGCCTCTGCCCCCAACATAACATTGCTTTTCTCCCTCCCCTCCTGCCTGCTCTTTGCTTTCCTCCTGTCTCCTCTGGCTCTGCCTACTCTCTCCTGTTCCCTGCCCCTGGCTCTGCCGAGGGGGTCGTGCTCAGCCTGGACCCTTGCAGATGTGTCTGTGGCAGCAGGCCACACAGACCGAAGTGGGCTGGGCAGTGTCCTGAGAGACCTAGTGAAGCCAGGCGATGAGAACCTTCGGGAAATGAACAAGAAGCTGCAGAACATGTTGGAGGAGCAACTCACCAAGAATATGCACTTGCACAAGGCGAGTGTGGACCACCAGCCTTCCCACCTGTCCCTCCAACCACCTGCCTCCCTAGCCACAGTCCTTGGCTGTGCCCTTTCTAGTTGCCCTTGTCCTCCCAATACCACCTTCCACTCATCGACCATCCTTTTGTGTTCCCCTCTTCTACCCTCTGATCAACTTACCAGTTTAGCCTACCACTCTTCCATCTGTCTTTCCACCCACTCATCCATTCAGTTTTTGTTTTTGCAAAACAGAGTTTTTCTGTGTAGCTTTGGAGCCTATCCTGGAACTCACTCTGTAGACCAGGCTGGCCTCGAACTCACAGAGATCCGTCTGCCTCTGCCTCCCTAGTGCTGGGATTAAAGGCGTGTGCCGGTGATGCATCATTCTTTCATCTAATCAGCAATCACCCTTTTCCCCACCTACTTGTCACGTGCCTACCTACCTTTCTGTCCTCTACAAAGTTCATTTTTGAACCTATTTGTCTGCCAAAGATTCCTGATGAGTTCACCCACACAATGATTCCCCCGCCTACCCAAATACCCCTTCATCACCAAGGGAGTCATACCCAGATCCTACCTTGGAGAAGCAAGTGGACATTTGTTAGATGAGAAGGTGGTGGATCTTCCCATCCAAGGCCTGATACCACTGGGCGCTGGTTAACCCAACAGTCCATTTAACTACAGATAACATCTCATATTTGCTAACAGAGCTGCTGCCCCCCTCGTCCCCTTCTCTAGCTCCTGATGGATCATTTGTTTCTTAGGACATGGAAGTTCTATCCCAAGAAATTGTACGGCTCAGCAAGGAATGTGTGGGGTCCCCTGACCCGGACCTAGAACCTGGAGAAGCCAACTAAAGACCTACGGGCTGCACCTACTTCCATTCCCTTCCAGAATGCCACTTGCTCCCATGGGCTGTGGTGGGGAAATAGAGGCTGGCACCAAATCTAATAGTTTGGGAGATGGACATTAAGGGGGCTAGGAGCCTATCTATGGCTGGTATTGATGACCCCCATCATATAGCCAGAGGCCCTTGTGGGGGAAAGATTGTGAGGAAAGGGCATGGATTTTTTTCTTCTTGGCCCTGGCTCCCAGGGGCATCTGCCTTTAACTCTGCATGTGCTCCCCCTCCCAGAGACCAACTCTTTTCATTTTCTTTTTTAATTTATGTCTGGAAGCCTGGCTACTCTGCATTTGGGACTGGGGATGTTGGGTGGGGGTGCAGTCCATGCTCAATGTTCTAGCAATGTATGTATGTGTGTGAGTGTGTGTGTGTGTGTAAAGGCTTTGCAGCCAAAATACCATCTGGCCAGATGGGCCCACCAACTGACTGTCTGATCTCGTTCTTTTCAATCGAGGGATGTGTTGGGAGTGGGGTGGTCATTGCACTGTCTGGTCTCATTCTTTCCAATCAAGAGGGACATGTTGGGAGTGGGGTGGTCATTGCTCTGGAATGGGGAAGGTGGCCTCTGGCTCCAGTTTTTCTTCTTCCAAGTCTCAGCTCACTTGGTTGCTAACAGACCTCAAAGGGAGTAGCAGAAATATCTGCAGATATGTGTGGGGGGTGTATTAAATTGAGGGTATAGATGAATGACCAGATGGGAGGATGGATAAGTGGTTAGATGGACTGAGGGATAAATAAGTGGTCGTATGGCTGGGAATTAATGCATAGGTAGACGGATGCATGGCTGGATGAATAAATGAGTAGATGCATCTGTAAGTGGATAGAGTATGGGTAAATGGAGGTACAAATGGACATATGGATGTCTAGTGGGGTGGACAAATGGATAAATGGGTGAATTAACTGTGAGTAGATTGATGGATTTATAGAGAAGTTGGGAGTAAACTGACAAGGCTAGAGTGGAATTATGGATGCATAAGCGAATGAAAGGGAAGGGTAAGTTGGAGGCATACATGATGGGGGAAGCTGGAGAATGCATAGACGCATGGAGGACTGATATTTAGGAAAAGGTTGGCAAATGGTTAGAAGCTGAGGGGTAGGTAGGTGACTGAATGGCCAGATGGGTACCTAGAGGAATGGGTAAGGTCATTGGTTATGTGGATAGGAGGATGGGTGGGCGAAAGAATGGACAGATCAGGAGTATGAAAAGTTAGCAAGTTGAGTATCGTGGGTAGGCGGATGGATTGAAAGGCTAGGCACTCTCATCAGACACCGTTAGTTACTTAAGACCAGGCATCCTGCCAGGCCTTACCTGTGCCCACCCCATTCACATTGCTTCAGCTGATGCTCAAAAGGACACTGTCAAGTTGGGATAATTCTGACAACTGAGAAAACAAGTCACCTGGTTAAGGGCACAGCAAGTCTGGCAAAGCTGGGGTTAGAACTCACAGACTTATCCCAGAGGCACTCGGTACTCTGCGTTCCGATGTGCAGAAGCAGATCCCACCATGGAAAGAGGTGTGATTCGAGGGCATTAGATACAAACAGATGGGAATTCTGCTCCTTTGGCAAGGGGCCTACGGGTAGGGAGTGGTACCTGGATTGTCCCCATCTGCACTACCTTTGCTCTGCATCTTGCATCCTCAAACTGGAAGGTGTATACTGGAGCCCCACAAAGTCTGGTTTAGAAGTTGGGCTCTGACCTATGCCCTCCCCCCAGAGTGGATCTGGAGGCCTGGTCATCCCCACCAGCCCCCCTCCCCCACCTCTCCCCGGCCTTCCACAGAGGGGGGCAGGGAGGGGACACAGCACTGCATCATTCCCCGTGGCACTCCGCTCTGGGGCCATTAACAGACGCCTCCCCATCGATTGGTTCTGCTAAGTGCTGCTGATTCAGACGGGTGGGGGTGAGGGCCCCTGGGGGCAGTGGGGGTAGGAGCTGGGCAGAAAGAAGGGGGAGTCCAGGAAGTAGGAGGTGGGGAGAGCTGGCAAAGTTCCCTGCCACCCCCATTTTCCAGATGACGCGACTGAGGCCCAACCAGCTTTGTAAGGAGGCGGAGTCTCCCCAGGGTCTCTCTCAAGCTGTCCTAGGGGAAGGGGCTCTGGGAGCCACGTGGCCCCTCCCTGTCTCTCGCTTCATCTCCCGACAAGCTCCAGAGGGGCGGGGAGAGAACGCTGGAGGAGGAGGAACTCCGGCAGCTCTGCAGAGGGGGCAGGAGCTCCGGTGTTTGGTACCCCCAGCCCCAACGCTGTTGCTGCTGCTGCAGCAGGGACACAGGTGAGGACAGCCCGGTGGGGAGAGGGAGGGGACCATCACTAGCTCTGTCCTTGTCTTTTTCTGGTGCGGTCCCCATGCCCTAGTCCATCCTGGAACAGTCTCCAGGGGTCCCACTGGACCTTGTCCTTCCAGAGCCTTCTTCCAAGGACCCAACAGCCTCCTCCCCCTGTCTCCCACCCCGCCCCCGCCTGTGCCACCTTTCCCTCCTAGGCCTGGCTGTGGCTCTTCTCTTCCTCCTCCTCTGCTGCTGCTACTGCTGCTGTCGTTGCTGCTGCTCCGGCTGCTGCTACTGCTGTTGCTGGGTACACACCGCCAGCCCCTCGGGGTGTGGTTTCCTCAGACGTACCTCCAACGGTGGGACCCAGCCTTCTCCTAGTCTCCCCTACCAGCTTCCTGCAAGGTTCAGCAGCCCCCTCTCCTGGAAGACACACCCAACTTTCTTCCAATACCCCGCCCCCTATCCAATCTATTTTGAGGGAATTCCCTTCCTCTTTGCATAGTCTTTGCGAGTTTCTTGTGTGCTCAGGGGGCTATACCCAACTTCAGTCCAGTTGAGTATTGGCCCTTTGGGATTCCCCACATCCCCCCCTTTCCTCATTCAGAGCTGTTGATAAGGACCAGGCTTCCTAAGCTCCCTCCAGGGAACCTCTCTGCTGCATATCTCCTGGCCTCTTAAAAAATAAGCTAGTCCCATCTACCACTTTAGCTATCCTCCTTTCTCAGTCCTCTTTAGAGGGCCCTCACCTCTGCTACTTTCCCCGGAACTCCTGGAGATTGTAGACAACATCCTCCAGGCTATTCTTGGCAGCGCTAGTCACTCCCTAGACACTTTTTAGTATCTTTACAACCTCCCGCTGTCTAGCCACCCTTGAGATGCTCCAGTCCCCTTTATTGATCTGCAAGGGGGCTCCAACCCAGGCATCTTTTCCCATCAGTCTTCTGGGCGTGGACAGCCCTTCAGCCTCTTTCAAACATCTCTGGTCCCTTTCTCCAACTCTCTGAATGCCTCTGTCTGCCTCCTCTTCAGCTCAACGGAGGGGTTACAGACCCTCCTTTATTGGGAACTCTTGAGAGTGTGAACAACACCCCACCTATATCTTGGTCCCTCTGAACACCCTCAGACATCTCTCAGGAATGTGTTGGCTCTAGATTCATCTCAGTCTTTCTAGACTTGAGGATCCTTCTTGGTTCCTCTAGCACTTTAACCCCTTCTTAGTCCCCTAGAAACCCCCAATACCCCCCCAAGCGCCTGTCTCTCTCTCTACTTCCTCCTCCTCTGGTTCCGATTGGTTTCTCTCTCTCTCTCTCTCTCTCTCTCTCTCTCTCTCTCTCTCTCTCTCTCTCTCTCCACCCACCCACCCACCCACACCCCCCCACACACACACCCCAGTTTCCTTGTCCGGGTAGCCCAGGGTCTCTCCAAACCTCCACCATCCTGGAGCTAGCCACATTCTCCTAAACATCACACCCCAAGTCTCTGTGGGCCTGGGGAGCTGCAGGATGGCGGCAGGTGTGGCCACATGGCTACCATTTGCAAGGGCTGCAGCAGTGGGCTGGCTGCCCTTAGCCCAGCAGCCCCTGCCCCCTGCACCGGAGGTGAAGGCATCCCGAGGTGATGAAGTACTGGTGGTGAATGTGAGCGGTCGGCGCTTTGAGACCTGGAAAAACACGCTGGATCGCTATCCAGACACACTGCTGGGCAGCTCGGAGAAGGAATTCTTCTATGATGCCGAATCAGGCGAGTACTTCTTTGATCGTGACCCAGACATGTTTCGGCACGTGCTGAACTTCTACCGCACAGGCCGGCTGCACTGCCCCAGGCAAGAGTGCATCCAAGCCTTTGATGAGGAGCTGGCCTTCTATGGCTTGGTACCAGAGCTTGTGGGTGACTGCTGTCTTGAAGAGTACAGGGACCGCAAGAAGGAGAATGCAGAGCGCCTGGCAGAAGACGAGGAGGCTGAGCAGGCCGGGGAAGGTCCAGCCCTTCCAGCAGGCAGCTCCCTGAGACAGCGACTCTGGAGGGCTTTCGAAAACCCACACACGAGCACTGCAGCACTCGTTTTCTACTATGTCACTGGCTTCTTCATAGCCGTGTCAGTCATCGCCAATGTAGTGGAGACCATCCCATGCCGTGGCCCTGCCCGGCGACCCACGAGAGAGCAACCCTGTGGTGACCGCTTCCCGACGGCCTTTTTCTGTATGGACACAGCCTGCGTACTCATATTCACCGGGGAATACCTTCTGCGGCTCTTTGCAGCCCCCAGCCGTTGCCGCTTCCTGCGCAGTGTGATGAGCCTCATCGATGTGGTAGCCATCCTGCCCTACTACATTGGGCTTTTTGTGCCCAAGAATGATGATGTCTCTGGTGCCTTCGTCACCCTACGTGTGTTCAGGGTTTTCAGAATCTTCAAGTTCTCCAGACACTCCCAGGGCTTGCGGATTCTGGGCTACACCCTCAAGAGCTGTGCCTCTGAGTTGGGCTTTCTGCTCTTTTCTCTCACCATGGCCATCATCATCTTTGCCACTGTCATGTTCTATGCTGAGAAGGGCACTAGCAAGACCAACTTCACAAGCATCCCTGCTGCCTTCTGGTATACCATTGTTACCATGACCACACTTGGGTAAGTGTAGACCTTGAGCTGGGAGCTGGGTATCCAACCGCCAGACACACACACCCTTTCTGTAACATTAAAAGGTTAGAACATACCTGTACGGTAACGGATATCAAACCCAGAGCCTCACATGGAGGCTTCACACATACAAAATATGTGCTGTCCCTTTGCCTGCCACCCCACTTTTGAGACAAGGTTGTTGTGCTATGTATAGCCCAGGCTAGGTTCAAACACATTACCTTCCTGCCTCCACTTCCCCACAGCTGGGATTACAGGTATATACATACCAGCACGCTTGGCTCCTTTATCTCCTTTTGAGCTCCAGTTTGCTAATCTATAAAAATTCAAAAAGCTGGAACTGGAGAAATGGCTCAGCAGTTAAGAGTACATACTTCTTTTCCAGAGGACCCGTTTGGTTCCTAGCACCCAGGTTGGATGGCTCACAATGGCCTGTTATTTGAGATCGAGGGTATCTGATGCCTCTGGCCATCCAGGCATCTGTACAGTTGTGCACATGTCTGCACACAGATGCACACATATACATAATTAAAAATAATAAAATAATAAATCATCTGGCTTTTTAGTTTTTTGAGATAGAATTTTGCTATGCAACCTTGGCTGGCCTGGGACTTGCTATGCAGATCAAGCTGGCCTTGAACTCATAGAAATCTGCCTACCTCTGCCTCCAAAATGCTGGGATTAAAGGTACTGGTCACTATGCCTAGCAAAATAAACCTCTTAAAATAAATTTTAGGGGGTTGTAGAGATGGCACACTGGTTAAGAGCACTTGCTGCTCTTGCAAAGGACCCAAGTTTGGTTCCCAGCATCCACATGGCAACTAACAACCATCCGCAATTCCAATTCCAGAGGGTCCTTTAAACTAACAGCCCAGCCAAGATGTACCCAGTCCTAAAGCCAATGGGGGAATTTTTGTGGCTCTGTGGCTGCTTCTAAAGGTAGTTCTTTTCTCTCTCTCTCTCTCTCTCTCTCTCTCTCTCTCTCTCTCTCTCTCTTTTTTTTTTATTTATATTTTTATTTTTTTGTTGTTATTTTGAGACAGGGTTTCTCTGTGTAATAGTTCTGGCTGTCCTGGAACTCACTTTGTAGACCAGGCTGGCCTCGAATTCACAGAGATCCATCTGCTTCTGCCTCCTGAGTGCCGGGATTAAAGGTATGCGCTACCACTGCCAGGATTCTAAAGGTAGTTCTAACTAAATCTCTATCGTTCTAATAAAATTCAAGATTCAAAGGCTAGGGTGAAAACCTGCCAGCTCAGAGAATTAGAGCAACAGCTGGCTAACTTTGTCTCTTTGCTGGTGTCCTAGAAGCCAATCCCTTCCACACCACCCCAACTAAAAAAAAACACACACTAAGTTCCTCCTTGCTACTTACTGCCTGTCAACCTCTTACTAACCCTGCCTCTCTGAGCCCAGGTTAATTTTATTTAATTAACGCAAATACAACACATCTTTACATAGTTAACAGATGCAGGATGAACACATTTAACATAACTTTGCCTGGCTAAACAAATATTCTACAACAGTACACAAATTTACATGTAGGCAAAACACTCACAAATGTAAAGTAAAATATACCAATATTAATAAAGAAAAATTTAGCTTGGTTGGTGAGGCACACCTTTAATCACACCACCTCAGTAGAGACAGGCAGATCTCTGTAAATTCAAGGGCAGTCTGGTCTACCTATCAGTTCCAGAACAGCCAAGACTACACAATGAGATCCTATCTAAAAAAATTTAGAGAAGTCAAGTGTGGTGGCGCAGGCCTTTAATCTCAGCATTTAGGATGCAGAGGCAGGTGGATCTCTGTGAGTTTGAGGCCAGCCTAGATTACATAGCAAATTCCAACCCAATGAGGCTACATAGCATGGCCCTATCTTTAAAGTTTATAGTCCCTCTCGGCTCTGAACATATCTTGATTTTTCCAGGTTAGGCTTCAAAAATTGTTTATGTTGCTCTCATTTCTCGTCACACTTTCTCAGGGTCCCAGTTTCCCTCTCTTTTCTTTGAGATGCTGTGTGGCCCAGGCCTGCCTGGATTCACTGTATAGTCCGAGCTGGCCTCAGACTCAAAGCCTCCTGGGATTGTAGGCATGAGCCACTGTGTTAGGCTTATTGGTTTCCCTCTTTGTAAAGTGGGAAATGAGCACCTTAAGAGGATTCAGTGATACCACGTGAGTTCTCTGAATGCTTCTGGCACAGGATATCTAGGTGCATAGCTTCTTGTCACCAACTTTTCCCATTTTGAACACTCATGCCATGTTTCTCAACCTTCTAAAACTGTCTGCTGTGTGACTGTACAGACACAGCTGCTGGGAGTTCGTGATTCCTTGATGTTTTCCAGAAGATATTTTCAGCATTACTTTTGTTTTGAGACAGATTCTTACCAAGTAGGCCAAGCTGGTCTTGAACTCACCATCCATTTGCCTTTGCTTCCTGAGTGCACACCCAGCTGACTATATCAGTATTATTTTGGTTCTGTGAGACAGAGTTTCTCTGTGTAGCAGTCTTGGCTGTCCTGGAACCCATTCTGTAGATCAGGCTGGCCTCGAACTCACAGAGATCAACCTGCCTCTGCCTCCCAAGTCCTGGGAGGAGTATTATTTTTTTACTGCCAATCCCTGAGAGGAAACAGTTGAGATAGATACAACAAATGGAATTGCCAAACTCATGATGTTTTTTGTTTGTGGAGGGACATTATTGGGGCTTGAACCCAAGACCTCACCACAGTCACCAGCCCCAGCTCTCATAGTGTTTTGTTTTGTTTTGTTTTGTTTTGTTTTGTGGCAGACTCTCAATTTGTACACCCAGGCTGGCCTCAGATTTACAATGATCCTATTCCTGCCTCTGTCTCCCAAATGCTGGAATTCTAGGCTTGTGTCACAATTCACAACTTCGTCTCTCTCTTTAACTCTGTTTGTGTGTGTGTGCGCGCGTGCATGCATGCATGCATGTGTGCTTTGAGCATGTACATGTAAGAACATGCATATGAAGATCAGAGGACAACTTTGTAGTCTCTCCTTCCACCTTTACCTGGAGTCCAGGAAATTTGTTTTCTGTTTTTGTTTTTCAAGACAGGGTTTCTCTGTGTATCCCTGGCTGTCCTGGAACTCTGTAGACCAGGCTGGCCTCGACCTCAGAGATCCGCCTGCCTTTGCCTCCTGAGTGCTGGGCTTAAAGGTGTGCGCCATCATACTCTGATACCTTTTAAACAATGTTTTATTTATTTTTCGAGACAGGGTTTCTCTGTGTAGTCCTGGCTGTCTGGAACTCTCTCTGTAGATCAGAGTGGCTTTGAACTCACAGAGATCTGCCTGGCTGCCACCTTTATTTTTTTGAGACAGATCTCTCATTAAACCGGAAGCTCATCCATTCAGCTAGATTAGCTGACCAGTACCACGCCTATCTCTGCCCTCCAGGGCTGGGATTCTAGGCACACATCCTGATACAGCTTTTACCATGGGTTCTGGAAATCTGAACTCAGGTTCTCATGCTTGCATGTAAAACGGGTATTTACCAACTGAGCCATCTCCCCTGCCTCCTTCCAATGCTTTTGAGACACTGTGTAGGGCAGATGCTGTGATTCTTCTGTAAATTCTCATCTCTAGGATTAGGTAGAGTGTTGTTATTCAATGTCTGTAGAAAGAATGGCTGAATTTGTTCAGTGCCCAATAGAAGTACAAAAGTTTCTAAGAAGTACAGATTAATTCTGCTTGGAAGTTCATTACTGGATCAAATCAATAAATATTGAGTATAAAGAACGAGTTAGCAGTAGGTATCTTGTTGTCTTTTGCCATATACTGTCCGCAGAACAATTGTGACCGTAGGAGCTCCTGTCGTACATAAGTGAGACATAGTCTGAGATGATTATCACATAACTAGAAATGGCCAAGCTAGAGAGGCTCTGGGCACAGCACAAATGAGAAGGTCTGGAGATGTCGCTCAACTCATACAGTGCTCTCCTGGCACCTCTAAAACTCTAGGTTGAATTTCCAGCACTCCATAAATTGAGCCTGTAATCCCAGTAGACAGTGGGAGGCGGAAGCAAAAGGATCAGAAGTTCAAGGTCATCCTCAGATACGTAGTAAGTTTGAGGTCTGCCTGGGATACATGAGACCCTGTCTGAAGATTGCAGAGGCTGAATTTCTCAAAGGAGTTTCAATTGGTCTTGTGGTTAGAAAAAAAAGTGTGCTGTATGTTCCTGGGCAAATCAACTATGGCGCCCTCTCTGAGCTGTTCCCCTCCTTGGAGAAACAAGCCAGAAGTTGGTTCTGTTGTTGTTCAATGGGAGAGTGATGGCTTGGAGGAAGGCAGGGTAGTTTTGAGGCTCCCTGTCTTTCTTTTTTAAAAATAATTTATTTAACTTTATTTTATGTGCATTGGTGTGAAGGTGTCTGGTCCCCTGGAATTGGAGTTACAGTTATGAGCTGCCATTTGGGTGCTGGGGATTGAACCTGGGTCCTCTGCAAGAACAGTCAGTGCTCTTAACCTCTGAGCCACTTCTCCAGCCCCTAAAATAACACACTCCTTTCTTTCTTTCTTTCTTTCTTTCTTTCTTTCTTTCTTTCTTTCTTTCTTTCTTTCTTTTTCTCAAGAGATAGGGTTTTTCTGTGTAGCCCTGGCTGTAACTTGCTCTGTAGATCACAAACTCAGACATCTGCCTGCTTCTGCCTCCTGAGAGCTGGGATTAAAGGTGTGCACCATCACCGCTTAGAGGCTTCCTATCTTTCGTAGGAGGACACTTTCCAGGCTTCTTCTGGGGGATATTTGAAGGGGTCCTTCCTAAAGAATGTAGAGAAGCAAGTAAAACCAACAGACTGCTTCTGGGATACAGAGCCTCTCATCTAAACTGGGGTGGCAGGACTGTCTAACTACTGAGCCATTTCTCTAGCCTCCAGGAGCCTGTATTTGTTCCTTGTTTTCCCTTCTGCTGGTGTTAGTAGGTTTCCAGATGACAATGTTGCCCAATGCATGGCTTAGATGAGGGCAGCAGACGGCAGAAACTGAAGGCAGCCCCTTTTCTCATTTGACCACTACTGCTGGGGACCAGAGAGGTCGTTCTTCATATTTTGAATTGTTTGGTTTTTGAGTTGGGGTTTCTCTGTGTAGCCCTGACTGTCCTGGAACTCACTTTGTAGACCAGGTGGGTCTCAAACTCAGAGATCTGCCTGCCTCTGCCTCCCAAGTGCTAAGATTAAAGGTGTGTGCCACCACTGCCTGTCCATTCTTTGCATTTCGAAGATTTCTTTTTTACTAGTTTTAAATTATGTGTATAGTATGTGCATGTGAGTGCAGGTTTCCCTGGAGTTCAGAAGAGGGCGTTGGATCCTCTGGTGCTGGAGTCACTGGTAGTTGTGAGCTGATTGACATGGGTGCTGGACTTGGATACTCTACAAGGCCTAACCACTAAGCTCTTTCTCTAGGCCCCATTCTCCAGATTTTTCAGTGTAAGGAACTGAAGCTGGGGCTAGGGAAATGGCTCACAACTTGCTGTTCACGACCATCCTTAGCTCCAGTTCCAGGATCTGACACTGTCTTCTGGATGCATGTGGTGCACATCCTTCCATGTAGGCAAACATTCATGCACAAAAAATAAAACTTAAAAGGAGCGGGGCAGTGATGGCATACCCCTTTAATCCAAGGTGGAGGCAGGCAGATCTCTGAGTTCAAGGCCAGCCTGGTCTACAGAGCAAGTTCCCAGGACATCCAGGGATACACAGAGGAACACTCTCCAAAAACAAAAACAATAACAAAAAAAACTTAAAAAGAAAGAAAGCAACTGAAGCTCAGCGAGTCTGTGGTTTGGCCAAGTTTGAAGAGCACATCAGGAGTGGGTGGGTGGAATCGGGGATTATTGAACACCTTTTCAACCTTGGCCTGCTTCTGTCTTTTCCAGGTATGGAGACATGGTGCCTAGCACCATTGCTGGCAAAATTTTTGGGTCCATCTGCTCACTTAGTGGTGTCTTGGTCATTGCCTTGCCTGTACCAGTCATTGTGTCCAACTTTAGCCGCATCTACCACCAGAACCAGCGTGCTGACAAGCGCCGAGCACAACAGGTAACTTTATTGCCACTCCAAGCACCGTCGTTCCTTACACTCTAAACCCGTCTGCCCCTGGCCCCACGTGTCTAATCTTTTGTCTCCTCTCTGTAGAAAGTGCGCCTGGCAAGAATCCGGTTGGCAAAGAGTGGAACCACCAATGCCTTCCTGCAGTATAAGCAAAATGGGGGCCTTGAGGTGGGGAGGTGCATGTATCGGGGTTAGGGGTGAGCAGGGTTGTGAGGGGAAGGTGCTCACTGCCTCTTTCTGCTCCATCTCTTCCAGGACAGTGGCAGCGGGGAGGGACAGGCACTGTGCGTTCGGAGCCGTTCTGCTTTTGAACAGCAGCATCACCATTTGCTGCACTGTCTAGAGAAGACTACGGTGAGGCCAACCAAGATGTCACCTGGCAGGAGGGAGGAGTTGGTTCCCTCACTGAGATGAAAGCCTTACCACGTAGTTGTGAAGATCACATGGTGCTCCCTTTAAGAGACCGAGTCTTGTGGCAGACGCAGGTGGTCTCAATGAGTTGTAGGCCAGCCTGATCTACATAGTAAATTCTAGGCCAGCCAAGGCTACATAGGCTGCACCTTGTCTCAAAAAAAAAAAAGAGGCTTCTAGGATGGGCAAGGAAAGAAAAGGGAGTGTGAGTGACTCTCTCTAAGCAAAGTTCTGGGAGTTGTATTGGTTTCCATGGCATGGGCTACCTTGTGATCCTATTTACCTTCTGCCCACAGTGTCATGAGTTCACAGATGAGCTAACCTTCAGTGAGGCCCTTGGAGCTGTCTCACTGGGTGGTCGCACCAGCCGTAGTACCTCAGTGTCTTCCCAGCCAATGGGGCCTAGCAGCCTGTTATCATCTTGTTGCCCTAGAAGGGTCAAGCGTCGAGCCATCCGCCTTGCCAACTCCACTGCCTCGGTCAGCCGTGGCAGCATGCAGGAGCTAGATACACTAGCAGGGCTTCGGAGGAGCCCCGCCCCTCAGAGGTAAGTGCCGGGCTCACCTGTTTGTCCACCATTAGAAAGTGCAGAATTTGGGCCATGGGTTTGAGATTTCATGACTGTAGGCCTAGCAAGTCAAGCCCAAACCCAAATTCCTCTGGGCAAGGATCTTTTTAGTTTGTCTTGGAAACCCCTCATGTTTCAAAATTTTAAGACAGGGTCTTGCTTTGTGTATAGGCCAAGTTGACCTTCAGCTCATGCTCATTCAGCCCCAGCCATCAGGTGGTAGAACATACTCGAACATCACTGCGCTTTGCTCTTCATTCTTTTCAATACTTACTGAGTAATAGTAGTGGCATATTCTATGGCCGACTAGTCATTCAGGAAGTTAAGGCAGGAGAATCTCTTGAGCTGGGGATGTCGCTCAATGATAAACATTTACCTAGTATGAAGGAAGCCTTAGGTTCCACCCAATATACACGCGTGTGCACACACACACACACACACACACACACGCACACACGCACGTTTTGGGAGTGAATCCTTGTGTCCTGAAACTTACATCCTAATAGGAAAAAACACTTAACAAACAAGTTTACAGATGACATACTGGATCAAACATTTGAAAGTAGCAAGCTGAAAAATAAATAAGGAACAGCCAGAGACTACGGAGCAAAGGATGATACAGGGGTTACTTTTAGATTTATTTTCAATTCTGTGTCTGTGTGTGGGTATGTGCATGTGATTGTAGGTGCCCATGGAAACCCTAGGCTTTAGGTCCCCAAGAGTTAGAGTCATAGAAGGTTATGAACTGCCTGATGTGGGTGCTAGGAACCAAAGTTGGGTACTTTGGAAGAGCAGTACTCAGTCACTGAGCCATCTCTCTAGCTGTAGGCAGTCATTCGTCGAGATCGCAGGTCAGCTCTGTCCCAACAGCCAGCTTCCAAATAACCACGCAGAGACTCATCATTAATTATAAATGCTCAGCCAAGAGCTTAGGCTTGTTACTGTTTAGCTCTTACAACTTAGATTAGCCCATATTTCTTATCTACACTCTGACACATGGTGGTTCCTTTTTCATCATGTTATGTTCATCTTTCTTCTATCTGAGTCTCCTCGCAAATCTCCAGACTCCACCCTTCTTCTGCCCAGCTTCCTCTCAATCTGGCTCTCCCAAATAACCCCTTTTTGCCTAGCTACTGGCCATTCAGTCATTTATTAGAGCAATGAGAGCAACAGATATTCACAGTGGACAAAGATTGTTCCACAGCAAGCAGTCTCATTATTTTCAGGTTGGGCATGGTGGCGCACATCTTTAATCCCAGCACACTGGAGGCAGAGGTAACCTAAACTCTGTGAATTCAAGGCCAGCCTCTTCTACGTAGTTAGTTCCAGGCTAGCCAGGGCTACATAGTGAGAGGTGTCTCAAAAAAATAAAATAAGAATGACCTTTTTTAGTACTGGGAATGGAACCTGGGGTCTCACAAATGTTAGTTAAATATTCTACCACTGAGCCATGTGCAGTTTTAGTAGTGTGGTCACAAAAAGCTTTTTTTTTTTTTGGTTTTTCGAGACAGGGTTTCTCTGTAGCTTTGGTGCCTGTCCTGGAACTCACTCTGTAGACCAGGCTGGCCTCTGCCACCTGCCTCTGCCTCCTGAGTTCTGGGATTAAAGGCCTGTGCCACCACTGCCCGGCTACGAAAAGCTATTTGGGGGCTGGAAAGATGGCTTAGTGGTTAAGAGCACTGGCTGTTCTTGAAGAGGACCTGAGTTTGGTTCCTAGAACTCATATATCGTGGTTCACAACTACCTCTGCCTCCAGTTTTAGGGGATCTTCTGATGCCTTCTTCTGACCTCCATGGGCCCCAGGCATGCTGTGGTACATAAACACATATGCAGACAAATCACTTATGCACATAAAGTAAAACAAAATAATCTAAAAGAAAATCTTCTTTTAAAGAAAAGAAAACTTTTCTGAAATGGTGTCCGAGTCCAGGTCTAAAGAAGGCAAAGGAGTAAGCCATACATGTAACTAGAGGAAGCACTTTCCAGGCCGTGTCCCGCTATGCAAATGCCATGAAGCCTCTGTGCATGGGAGGTCTAGCGAGGAAACTACTCTGGGCAGAGTGGGAAGTCGGGGACAGGCAAGAAGGCAGACAGTCAGAAAGGAATGAGGACTCAGTTTTATAGATCCTAGTGTAGACATTTTAACTTTTTGTTTGTTCTGTTTGGCTTTGAAGTAGGGTCTCACTATGTATGCAGCCTAAGCTAGCCTCAAGCTCAGGGTCTGCCTGCCTTAGCCTCTTGAGTGCCAGGATTACTGGTGTGTGTCACTATTACCCATTCCTATTATAGATCCTTGCAATAGTTTTGGCATTGTTAAGGGAAACAACAGAGGGACTAGGGAGATGGCTCTGCTTAAGAGTACTTATTGAGTCGGGTGGTGGTGGCACACACCTTTAATCCCAGCACTCTGGCGGCAGAGGCAGGTGGATCTCTGTGAGTTTGAGGCCAGCCTGGTCTACAGAGTGAGTTCCAGGACAGGCTCTAAAGCTACAGAGAAACTCTGTCTCAAAAAAAACCAACCAACCAACAACAACAAAAAGAGTACTTATTGCTTTTGTAGAGAATCTGGGTTCAATTCATAGTAGCACCCATATAGTGGTGGCTCATAACCACCTATAACTCCAGTTTCAGTGATTCAATGCATGTAGTACTCAGACAAACATGGCAAGGATCTGGATTTACTCCCCAACATCACACAGAAAGTGTGTGTGTGTGTGTGTGTGTGTGTGTGTGTGTGTGTGTGTGTGTGTGTATGTGTGTACGTATACCCTACGTCCAGGCACTTTTTTCAGTGTGGTAAAATGTGATCACAATTTGAACCCAAGACCAGTTGGCTGCAGAATCAACCTCCTTTACCATAATTGAGGATGCAGGAAGAATTTGTAGCACAGTGCAAGGGACCAAGTAGGTGCTTCATTAATGTGACAATTGGTGTGGCAATTATCAAGATGACTTTTTAAGAGTATTCCATCTTCCCTACCCCTGTTCACAGCCGCTCAAGCCTCAATGCCAAGCCTCATGACAGCCTTGACCTGAACTGTGATAGCCGGGACTTCGTGGCTGCCATCATCAGTATCCCCACCCCTCCTGCCAACACACCAGATGAGAGTCAACCTTCCTCCCCTGGTGGTGGTGGTGGAAGTGGTGGCAGAAGCAACACTACCCTCAGGAACTCCAGCTTGGGTACCCCCTGCCTCCTTCCTGAGACTGTGAAGATCTCTTCCCTGTGAGGGATGGGTCTGCCCACTCAGAGGGCCTCTTAATTTTTGGGAACTCCTTTCCAAAGCCATATTTGGGAGAGGCAAAGAGGGGCAGACCTGGGGACCCCTTATGCTCCCTGCCAAGAACTATGCAATGGAGTTTCATGGAATGGCCCATCTGGTGGGGAAGTAGCTAGGGCATGGGAAACAATTTTCCTAACAGGAGCTGAAGCACTGGGACTCCATAGGTCCTGGACTCCTTGCCTCAGCATGCTGGGACTGGCCTCTCTCTCCTAAGCTGGCCTCTTGCATGCTCCTCCCTTGGGCCCTCAGAGGCAGGTTAAAGTGCTTTGTAGTCTAACATTTGAGGTCTGGCCTGACAAGAAGAGTCGAGAGTTCCTCTTCTCTTTGGCTGTGCTGTACAAGTTCGAGGGTTCAGAGAAGAGAACCCTCAACTCTAATTTAACCTATAGTGGGCAAAGTCTTTGCCCTTCACCAGGCCCAGCACGTCCCAGATTTGGAAGCTTGGAATACAACCGTGGGCTGGCTTAATGAGCTGTGGCCTCTGTAGTGACCCACTACCCCCAAGCTTTGGCTGAGGGGTCAGGCTGCTTCTTCTAACACAGAGATAGCACAAACACCACCACCTGCTTCCCCGGCTGCTGGATATGAGTTCCTGCCACCTGCCCTCTGCTGGGCCTCCAGCAAACTCTAGCAATAGCAGCTGCTGCCGTAACCATATGCAAAGCCTCAGAGCAATTTGCCGCAGCATATACATCTGCCCCGATCAGATGGCCACATCTAACTACTTTCTTCTCTGGTGTTTTTCTTCTTGGGTTGGTCTGGAGTCTGGACCTGCTGAGATAAGAGCCTGGCACCCAGCTAGAGCAGGGCTGGGTTTTGAGATCATGGGCTGACTCTGTCGTCTTGGGCGGGAGTCCAGAAGTGTTGTAGGCAGAAGCCTGAGTTGTTTCTGAACCCTGGGAGGGACAGAAGAGACTTCTTGATTACCTCCTCCTGCCCTGTAATTTCCACATAGTTTTCTCTTCTCTCTTGGGTCACCTGCTGGATCTGTGCTCTCAGACTGAAATCTCACGTCATCTCAGGTTCCCTGTCTCCCAGCTCTGTCCCCCTGAAGCCGGCAGCTGACAAAGATGAAGTCTTCATCAGTCAATAAAACTTAAGAGGAGAGATGTGGACTGAGCATCTACTGACTCTGGATTGACTTTGAGGACTTGGCTGAGGGGTTAAGAACACTCTGGTCTCAATTTCTTTCAACAGTGAAGGGGCTGGTGTGGGTAGAGGTATGGGGTATGGGAGGCGGATGGCTAGTAAAGTATTCTTGAAGATGAGGATCATGGAGAAATGAAAGAGGGTGGTAGGAAGAGTTGGTCTCTGGAGGCAGTAAAGCAGGCCAAAGGGTACTAAGACTGATGTATCTTGGAATTTTTTTTCCAAGACAGGGTTTCTCTGTATAAGCCTGACTATTCTGGAACTAGCTCTGTAGACTAGGCTGACCTTGAACTCTAGAGATCTGCGTGCCTCTGTCTCATGAATGTTGGGATTAAAGGCATGTGCCACCATGCCCAGTGGTGTACCATGGATGTTAATCTGTTCCAAGTCCTTCATTCACAGATGGAGAAGCCAAGATCCAGAGCAACATAGTTGTTACTTAGAGAAGTAACAAGCTCATGCTTTCTGATAGCAAAAACCTACACATTTAACCCTAATAAAATTATTTCTGAGTTTGTTATATCCTCCTTTGTCACGGATGTCCCCTACATTCACTCCTGGATGCTGGCCACTCCAGGCTAGTATGTGACTGAGCTCTGTAGAGCACTGCGAAGACAAATAGTGGATTCAGACTGCCATGTTTCAGGCCTTGGGTGAGAGGATCAACTTTTGTGTCAGGTTGCTAATTTAAAATAGATAATATTTTTGGTTTGTTTTAGTTTTTTGAGACAGGGTTTCCCTGTGTAGCTTTGGAGCCTGTTCTGGAATTTGCTCTGTAGACCAGGTTGGTCTTGAACTCACAGAGATCCACCTGCCTCTACTTCCCAAGTGCTGGGATTAAAGGCCCGCGCCACCACTGCCCCGCCAGAAGTTTTTAATTCATCAAATATTTATTAACCGCCCATCATGTTGTAGCACTATGGTACAATGATGGGCAAAGAGGTGTTACTATGTTTAATATACAGAGTTGAGCATGGAAGGCAGACAAGCAATTCCAATACGAGGTGGTGGAACTAAGAGCGCTGAATTATAGAAACATAGATGGCAAGGTAACCTAAACTGGCTAGCATAGGATTTGTATGTATACAAGGAGTTGGAGTTAGGCAGGAGAGGAAAGGCTGAAAATGTGGGTGGAGGGCACAGTGCGTACAATGATTTGGAGGCTAGAGAGTGAGCTCAATGCCTTTGGGGAACTGAAAGTAGTTCAGTCTAGCTGGAAAGGAGGGTGCAAGGCTGAAGGGAGGGAAGTAGATAGTATAGGTTGCAAAAGGCCTTGCATAAGGGGGGGGGGGACCGTTGAAGACTCAGAAACAGGGAAGTCATTAAGTTTCCATTTCAGAAGGATAATTTTGGTCATGAGGAAAAAGTTATGGAGAAAAAGTCTTGAGTGAAGGAGACTCCGTCAAGGACTTTTGTGATAGTCCATTTGGTAGGGGATGTTGGCTTGCCTAGATTGATAGCAGTAGAATTCAAAAGTTGTTGCACGGGAAGCAGAGGCAGGCGGATCTCTGTGAGTTCGAGGCTAACCTGGTCTACAGAGTGAGTTCCAGGGGAGATTCTAAAGCTACACAGAGAAACTCTGTCTCAAAACAAAACCAAGCCAAACTAAAGAAAGTCATGAAATTCCATGGATAGAATGAGCAGGACTTGGAATTGACAGGCAAATGGGAATTGGAGAAGAGGAAGCTGTCAGATGTGACTCAGGTTTCTGGTTTGGGCAATAACTGGTGGAGGGGTCCTTTTGCTATTAAAGGACACATGAAAACTATTACCACAGTGTCAGGTATATAGTTAAGTATTGGGTGAAGACTAGTCTAGTTTTAGGTGTGTAGTGCTGAGCAAACATCCTTTAGGCAATGGGATATATGTCCAAAGACAACCATAAGACAAGTCGGTATAATGTTCATCAGCATTGGGCAGAAATCCCTGAATATGGAAGTCCCAGTAGATATGAGTCTCCTCCTCCGGTGAAGTCTCAGGAGCAGAAAACATCCTAGGATCTGTATGTACCCATGTATTACTGATGCCTTTCAGAGAAAAGCTTCTGTTAAGGTTAGCATCTGAAGGGAAGAGAGGTTAGGTGTCTTTTTGTTTCCTCCAAAATATTTTTTGTTGGAGACAGGGTCACCATGTAGTCCTGGCTAGCCTTGAACTCTCTCTCTTTAAGATCATTTTATATGTATTGGTGTTTTGTTTATATGTATGTGTTTACATCATGAGCATGCCTAGAGCAGCTGAGGCAAAAAGAGGTTTTCAGATCCCTGAGACTGGAGTTTCAGACGGTTGTGACCCACCATGTGGGTGCTGGAATTGAACCTGGGTCCTCTGGAAGAGCAAATGTGTGTGCGCTCTCTCTGTCTCTCTCTTTGTTTCTCTCTGTGTGTTCCTCTCTCCCACTGTTTCTCTCTGTGTGTCTCTCTCTCTCTCTCTCTCTCTCTCTGTCTCTGTCTCTCTCTGTCTCTGTCTCTCTCTCTCCCTCTTTGGTTTTTCGAGACAGGGTTTCTCTGAGTAGCTTTGAGCTTTGTTGCCTGTCCTGGAATGAGCTCTTATAGACTAGACTGGCCTAGAACTCACAGAGATCTTCCTGCCTCTGCCTCCTAAGTGCTGGGATTAAAGGCGTGCGGCTGCCAGCACCTGGCTGAGCAAATACTCTTAACCACTTAGCTGTCTGTTCAGCCCCTGGCTTTGAGCTCTTGATTGTCCTGCCTGAGCTTCCAGAACGATGATAGCCCATTGCTGATAATGCGCTTTGGATAGGAAATCTTAAAAGAGACAATGATTTGCAAAAGGTTCATAATGATCCATGTGTGCCTAGAACCGAGGTTTTCCTTCTACGGAATCAAAGTCCAGGATCCTACTCCTGCATTACCATAGATTCTAATTTATATAGCACTTACTGTGCGCCATGCACAGAACCGGGCCATTTATTGGCATTAATTTCTAACACAGAAATTATTGCTGTTGTAAAGAGAACTAGAAATAGTGGATGGATCAGGTGTTAACTAACTTGCTCCAGACACTCAAACATTAAGGGCCACGCTAGTAGCGTTCTAGCTGCTCAATATCAAGGATTTTGCCAATACCACTGGGAGACACTAGCTGCTGACAGTGTTGATTTGTAAACTTTCTCTTTTCCTGAGTAAACTAGGATGGGGGGGCGGTGCAAGTGGTGATAAAGGCTGTACCGCGCCTGCGCAGTATCCATGGGCTTGAGGAGGTCAATGTGAGGGTAAGAGGGCGGAGGTGACAGAGGAGGCGTGTCTTTCCGCCAAACACTAACTAGCCGTAGGGTGCATGTCTAGCCAGCGGTTGGCTGATCTGAAATGATGGGCAGAATCGTTAATCCAATCACCGCAAGATTACGTTTGTTGTCAGGGTGAAGCAGGGTCCGCCTTTTCCGATTTACAGGTAGGTGGGACCGGAAGTGATGACGGGGGGGGGGAATGATACGCTCTGGGAATGTTGATAGTTTCCAGTGAGTGTGTTCTGAGTTCCAGATGGGATCCTTGAGGAAACAAGTTGTACTGTTCGCGAGGCCGACCATTTTGTTTGTTTATAGTACCGCTGCCTGTGGGTTAGGACCTTGGAGAAAATAAAGAACAGAACGGAACCGACGAGGAAAGCAGGGAACACGGCTACAGACTTTGAAATTTGAGACGGAGGACACGAGAGAGCGAGCGCTCATCCCTGATTGGCTCGTGCGTGTTGTCAAGGCTTTACGCAGCTTCTTCAATTGGTTGATGTGTGCTGTTGGGACCGCTGCGACGATTTTGCCCACGTACTTCCGAAAAAGAGGCCGGGTTGTGTCCCGCTGCGCGTGCGCACAGCCCGGGAGGCCCCACCCGGCAGTTCAAGAACCTGTGTAGGGGCGGGGCGAAGAGGTGCTTGTTTTGGTTGTGTTTCCTTTGAAGCTGAATCCCGGAACAAGGTAGCAATAAGCTTGGCTGGATTTGGAGGGAGAAAAAGCTACGACAAATTCGTCTCTGTACCATCCTATTGGACCTCACATCCGGGATCTCCTCCGGGCGTGACCTGCGTACTGCCTACGGTTCTTGAACCGGTGTCCCGGTCTCTTTATCCAGGCCTCGCCGTTCCCATCGTGCTTCGCGCACAACAGTAGCCCCCTCATCCGGGTTCTCTCCCGGCGTTCTCCGCGTCTGGTTTGCTGTGGGGTACTTGGCGGTGCCGCCATGACTATTCTCCCCAAAAAGAAGCCGCCACCTCCCGACGCTGACCCGGCCAACGAACCGCCGCCGCCCGGGCCGCTGCCCCCAGCGCCTCGGCGAGGTGGGGGTGTGGGCGTGGGCGGCGGCGGCACAGGCGTGGGTGGAGGAGATCGCGACCGTGACTCCGGCGTCGTGGGGGCTCGTCCCCGGGCTTCACCACCACCTCAGGGCCCACTACCGGGGCCGCCTGGTGCTCTTCATCGTTGGGCACTAGCCGTGCCGCCTGGTGCAGTGGCAGGCCCTCGGCCACAGCAGGCTTCTCCACCTCCTTGTGGGGGCCCTGGTGGCCCCGGCGGCGGTCCTGGTGACGCTCTTGGTGCGGCAACTGCGGGGGTGGGCGCGGCAGGGGTGGTGGTGGGCGTGGGTGGTGCCGTGGGCGTGGGCGGCTGCTGCTCGGGCCCGGGGCACAGCAAGCGGCGGCGTCAAGCTCCCGGCGTTGGCGCAGTTGGCGGGGGCAGTCCGGAGCGTGAAGAGGTCGGAGCAGGCTACAACAGTGAAGACGAATATGAAGCCGCCGCGGCACGAATTGAGGCCATGGATCCTGCCACTGTGGAGCAGGTAAGGGCTGGAAGGTGAGAGGCTAGCAGATAACAGCACGGGAGTCCGTCAGACTGAAAAGGGACCTAAGGAAATGTTGTTTCAGATTGGTCCAAGAAACTTAGGTCTTGTTGCTGAACCTGATCTGGTGGAGAAGGCATGATGAAACCTCATTCCCCCGCTTCAAAGACAGTATTAGGGGCTCTAAGTATGCTAAGATACTTCTAGATGAGAACTTGGAGCTCTTTTGCACCCCATACTTGTCAGTCCTGGTCCTGGGGTCTCATCATGACTGATGGTTGGAAGTCCCCAGGAATCACAGGTAGGTTGGATCCCTTCCTGAGAGGAAGATCTCAGGTCTTGCTAAGGGACTTTGGTTCAGTGACTTTAAGAGCGCTTTTCTCTTTTTTAGGACGAGTCTGAGATTTTTCTCTCCAAAGAACTCAGACAAGGAAGTGCTCTCAAAGATAGGGTCTAAGCATACTCAAGAAACCTAAAACTTTATAAAGAATCTGACATTCTTCATGTAGGAAGGACTTTACGCCTTTGCAGAGTTGACAGGTCTGCTGACCAGCCATGCCCGGGACCTCCTCGGGAGTCCTAAGCATCTATTGAAGGACCTAGACCACCTCCTTGTAGAATTGAAGGTTTAGAGTAAACTCTCACACCTGTAGGTAGTGATTTTCAAAGCAACCCTCCAGGGATGTGAAACTTCTTCCAGGAGATAAAGTTCTCTAACCCTTGGAGACAAAGGCTGAAACCAATACCTAGGACCAGAGACTTCCTGTCTTATACCCGTCCTGAGTGACATTGGCTTGTATTTTCTATCAGTGGACTGATACCTGCGTCCTTGGAGACCAGGGTCCTAGATTTCTTCTCAGAGATGTGTTCTTTTCCTCCACCCCACTATTCAGCCATGGTCCTGAGCCTTTCTTCAAATGAATGAGACTCAGAACTTTGGTTGATGTTGATGTAAAGACAAAGACTTCTTTGCTTATGGTCTGGGGTTTTACAGACAGGGCCTGTGGTCTCTTCAGGAGTATGACACTTCTAGATGTTTCAGGCAAGAAGAGATCTTCAGGACATGCTTTCATTCAGACTGGTTTCTTTGCTCTTGGGGGAGTCATATATTCCCCTATGGATATATGTCTTACTGATTGAAATTCACTTTGGGGAGTCAACATCCCATCTTCCCCCTTCAGTGAATCTAAAGACTTCTCTGATTCCTCAGGGGTTGAGCTGTTAATCTCACGGGGGAAAAAAAACTCTCAAGTCACTAAACACAGATTAAGTTTCTTGGAAAAAAAAAACCTGAGGCTTCCCTCAGGAAGAGCTCCATCTCCCCTGGAGAACTCTCACCTATTAACTTTGCAGATGAGGTCCTAGAATCTCTGGGCCCTGTCCAATCCCTGCTTTGGAAACTCCAGCCTCAGGATATGGACAGTTTGGAGACCCAGAGGTGATGTCAGAGTTCTGCTTCTAAACCTGCCTTCCAAGGCCTGAGGCTTTCTTTTCTGTGAAGGACATAAGAGTTTCCTTAGGAACAGGAGCTTCATACATACTCCTAAAGACTTATTCTAGAGGTAATGTCTGAAGTTCCTGCTCAGGGAACTTGAGGTGCTCTTCAGAGACAGGATAACATTTCCCACCAGGACTGAGTTGTGGCACTTTTCTTTTGGGCATGATTATAAGGTCCCTGAGGAACAGGAACGTAGTCTCTTTCCAAGGGCTTTGAGCATCACATCTGCTGTTTGAGGGATTGTTCTACTCCTTAGGTTCTGAGACCTGAATCTTTTGGAGCTGTCACCAAAGACAAAATAAGTGTATTCTTCATAGGAGTCTTTTAGGAACATAAGATTCTCTTTGTGGGGAACTTGAGGCTCAAGGACATTGGCAGCTTGGGCCTCTTACCTCTGAAACATTTCCCTCAGGGACAAGAGGTTCTTTGCCTTGGGGACTGAGGCCTGAGTCCTTGCTTAGGCATGCAGCTCTCCTCCCAACATCTCAGGTGATTCTTTCTCACCAAGGAGAGGATGTGAAGTCATCTTGAGTATGGCCAGAGGCTTCTTCCTTTGGACAGAGAGGACCTGGGTGTTCTTTTCATAACAGTTCTTTACCCTCAGGTCAGAGCCTAGAAGATTGTCAGATCCTGGGCCCAGAAGCCTGAGGCATCCCTCAAACTGGTAGAGATTCTGACTCTGATTTGTTGCTTCCTTCTTCAGTGGTCCTGAAAATTTCTCTCACATCCATTTCCTTTGTCTCATTTTTTTTTCTATTTTACAGGGAACAGAGTGTGGTCTCAAATCTACTGTTCTTGTTCCTTTCTTATCATTTCTGATGCAACAAATCATCTGGATTCACAGATGTCAGGTCTGGGAGTTACGAATCCCTGATTCTTGTAAAGTCTATTTGCCCCTTACAGAGCTATACATTCTTTGTTCCAGGGACAGAGAAGGTATGTTGTTTATGGAGATGCAAAAGGCAGTTTGCAGTTCTGCCCTTATATTCGTCCTCATAAGAACTTGGAAGTAAGATCTGATTAACTCCTAAAACCTACTCTTCCCTATGACAGGGGAGAGGCTTTCTCTTCTGCTGTGGGACAAAGGGAAGATAGAGCTCTTCCTTTTCTTGCTGCCTTTCCTGGCCAAACTTTGAGCCTTTTGGGGATGAGAAGAAGGGAGATTGGTTCTGCTACCCTAATCTTGGCCCATAACTGTTGCTGAAGATGTTTATAACTTAGGGGGTAGTTTGATAACTGACAGAAGGGGATGATGATTGGTCTGGGTGGTGAATCTGGTTCCAGTTCTATGAATATATATTTGTGTTCCCTTTAGGATTCTCCAGGTGCCTGGGGTCAGGGTGCTGGGGAGATGATGCCAGAGGGTTCCTTTTGGCATGGTCACCTTGCTGAGAGCCTGTCCACTGAAAACTGGCTTGTAAGCATCCGGAGCTAGGAGGGACCTCACAGAGATCTTGGAGAAAGGGGCATACATGCTGAGATAGTGGAAGATGCTAGGCTTAGCAGTGTAGTCAGTGTGTGGATACTTCTCAGTCTGTATAGCTTCTGCTTCTCTCTGCAGTTTCCTTCCTTAATCTCTTGCTCATGGGCTGATGTGTTGCCAGTTAGCTTTGTGGTTTTAGGGATTTCAAAGCCCCTTATACCTGAATGAAGTTGATAGTGAATAATGGGTGTTCTTTGAAGAAGAGCTTCTTTTTCTTCCTTATTTCTTCCCTAATCATAGAGGTTTGATGAGTAGGATTTGGTATGATGCTTAAGGATAATGGGTAGCAATGTTGTAGCCAGCTCTCAAGTTCCACAGTTGTATGTGGAAAGAATTTGGGATTTGGAGCCGGGCAGGCTTGATTTCGAACTCTAGTGTTAACTGTTGAACTGGTTTTATGATTGTAGAACTTACATTTTAGGGCAAAAAATTGATGAGGGTTATTAGAGTGTAAATATCTTACCCATCTTGGCCGGTTCTTTTTGCTCAGGGTGAATATTTTGCCCCAGTACCATCTTGTTTTCTTCCCAAGAGGCTTTGTCCGTCAATAGGATCCATCTCTTCACATTTAGAAGCTTGCCCACCTGGAATTGGGTGGTTGGCTGGTAAGGAAGCAGCATATGGTCTCTGACCTGGCAGCATGGATCTGAGTCCTTTTTCTATACTAAACTTTTCTGTGGTCTTTGGACAGTTCCCTTTTCAGGGTCTTTCATTCTTTCTCTCTCCATTTTTTTCTAGACAGGGTTTCTCTGGGTAGCTCTGGATGTCCTGGAACTCACTCTATAGATCAGGCTGGCCTCCAACTCAGAGCTCTGCCTGCCTTTGCCTCCGAGGTACTAAGATTAAAGGCATGCACTACCACACCCAGCTTGGATTTTGATTTCTCTACCTATTAAATAGGTAGAGGAGAGTGGTTGGACTCATTGCTTTGAAGAAAGTTATAATCTTGCCTTTAAATCCTGTTTTACACTCTTCTGTCCTTTATGGAATTTTATGTGGGAGCCTTGACTCTGCAGATGTTAACCTTTTAGAAGATGTGCTATAATGTTGTAGCCAGTGTTGAACTTCTTTCTTCCTGGTAGATGCCGTAGGTTCTTTGGTGGTTTTGTGTTTGTTTAACAGTTTTATTGTGATGAAACTCATGTACACAGTTTTCTGAATGTGATGGCTTATACCTATAATCTCATCATTTGGGAAACTGAGGCAAGAGGATTGCCAAGAGTTTGACACCAGCCTGAGCTATAGTGTTGAGATGCTAAGATAGCCAAAATAAAAAGTGTACAATTTAATGGTTTTCAAGAAATCCATAGATTCGTACTTCTGTCATCAGTTGGTTTTAGAATGTTTTTTAAAAATGTCTTAGAACCCTTTATACCTTTTAACCCCTACCCCCAATTCCTTCATCTCTTTCCAGCCCCTGGCAACCCACTAATTTCTCTGGACTGATCAACTATTCTGAAACAAGCAGAGCAGAATCTTATAGTAATAAATTTTTCTTTTTTTTTTCTTTTTTTTGTTAGCCTGTATTCCAGGCACATACATGGGATAGCATGTATCAGTACTTTATTTGTTTTTATCACCAAATAATAGGATCTTGGGTTTTTTAGTCCCTCAGTGGTCCAGGAACAGGTTGTGGGGGGGTCTTTCTCGTCTATTTTGGTGGGCTTGTGTGGGTCTTTAAAGAAGCAGTATGTCCATGTTTCTCATTGGATGGATTGCCTGTGTTTATTACCCCTGGAGCAGGGTGAGGGGGTGGTGTTGGCTCCGAGCTTGCTGGGACAAAGCTGGGAGGCCTGGAATACTAAACACCTCTTGGCTATGGGCGCTGAGAAGACATCTGTCCAATGCCGTTGCCATCCTTTCCTGCACCCTTCCCCCTTTATTGGCAGCTCTTTTACCCACAGGCTGGGTCAGCAGCTTCCCAGGCTGAGAGGGAGGATTCCAGACCCCTACTGCTTTTTAATTTCAACCCTCTCTTTAGGTAGGTGGATGGTGCAGAATGGGAGGGAGCCATGTTGTGTTGTCTCACAGCCACAAAGTTCTAGAACTCACATACCAAAGGGTTACTACAAGGAGGATGTATTAATGTCCTGTGGCTGTTATGACAAATAACTGGACTGTGGCTTAGGACAACAGGTATCTTCTGCTTCAGTTTTGGTGGTCAGAAGTTTAAAATGGGTTTCACTAGGCCAAAATCAAGGTGTTGGTACTTACTGAGCATCCTCCAGGGGGGTCTAGGAGAGAATCTATACCTTTTCAGCTTCTGGTAACTGCATCACTCCAATCTCTGCCTCTGTCTTTACATTGCTTTCTCTATGTGTATGTGTGTGACTTTCTTTTCTGTATTAAATCTCCTCTCTCTGTAAAGACAGTTGTATTAGTTACTTTTCTGGTGACAAAAGCAACATAAAGTGGGCAGTGGTGGTGCACACTTTTAATCCCAGCACTCATGAGACAGAGACTGACAGTTCTCTGTGAGTTCCAGGATATACAGAGCTACACAGAGAAACCCTGTCTCAAAAACCAAAAAAAAAAGAGAGAAGAAAAAAAAAACTTAAGGAAGGGAAGAGTTTATTGTTCCTTTCAGTTTGAGGGGATATAGTGAGTCTGGTGGCAGGAGTGTGGGCAGCTGGTCTCATTGTGTCTGCAGTCAGGAAGCAGGGAGATGAGTGCTAGTATTCAGTTCACTTTCTCCTTTTCCCCTTTTCAGCACAGGACCCAAAGCCCATGAAATGATATCATCCCTCGAAGGCATACCAAGATGTGTGTTTCCTAGGGAATTTTAAACTCCTTTGAATTGACAGTGAGGCACTCTTATTAGTGTTTTACTCTTATCTTGAGATGGCTATGAGACATTGAGGACCAGAAGTAAAGCAATACAATGGCACTGAACAAACATTCCCATTCCAGAAGAGAGGAATAGGGATTTGTTAGCAAGGAAAGATTAGATGAAAGCAAGACTGAAACTCAGCAGGGAAAACACTAAACCCCGAGTTTATGCAGTTGATGACACCATATGTGTCCAACAAGCTTGGTAGTTGTACCCCTCAGCTCTGATGCTTTGGCTATATGTAGCTCTGTCTTGAGTCAACTTTACTCCATGTCTAAAGCTTTCCTTGGCTGATGTTTCTGGCATCTCCAATATACTTGAGGTCATCATTGCAAGTTGACATTACCTCCATAACTTCATAAAATGGCCTCTTAGGGCCTTATTGCAGGAAATCTGACCCTGCCACACATTACCTGGTTTCATTGGCTTTCTGAAACCTTGGTGCAAAACCGTATGTACACCTCTCTAGAGTGTTTTCTGCATTTTACGGTAGAGCAGCAGTTCTCAGTCTGTAGGTTCTGACCCCTTTAGGGGTCACATATCAGATATCCTGCATATCTGACTTATAACCATAGAAAAATGACAGTTATGAAGTAGCATTGAAAATAATTTTATGGTTGGGGTCACCACAACATGAGGAACAGTATTAAAGGGTTGCAGCATTAGGAAGGTTGAGAACCACTGGTCTAGAAACTGCTCTTTTGGCATTATCCTTCCAAATAATGTTTTTCAACCTAGTTTTTAGTTTTATAGCCTGGAGCCTTTCCTGGGTAGGGTCTTTTCCTTGAGGCAATATATACCATATAGAGTTTAAGATTTTCCTTAATTGTGCAAATTTCATTACACTTCTTGCTCCTTTTCTTGTCAAACTGCGTATTTATGTCCTTTATTTTTTTTTGAGGCAGAATCTCATATAGCCTATTCTGGCCTCAAGCTAGCTATGTAGCCCAGGCTGACTCTGAACTGCTGAGTCCCTTGGCTCTATCTCCCAAGTGTTGGGATTATAAACATGAGCCACTATAGGCAGTTAAAACTTAAACCTGGTTGATTTTCTTTTCTTCACTAAACTGTACGTTTTTTACGTCTTATATGTTTCGTGCTTTCTCAATAGATTAATGCAATAAGTAATGACCATAGTAAGTAATAAGTATACTACAGCCTGGAGGTTATGCTGACTTCAGATTCCCTCCAAGCAACTTAGTCCTTAACTTTTGAATTCATCCTCACTTAGATGATCAGGTGGGCAGAAATGAGCCAGATTATTTTGCCAGAATGTAAAACAGCCTCTAGTCCTTGTACCTAGCTGAGATCTCCTTAACCAGGACAGTATTGTTCACATTTTTGTCTGTAGTCTTTTATTCCACATTCCCTCCAGAATATACTGTTAAGCTCTACTTCAGCACTCTAGGTCTTCTCTAGCTCACAGAACCAAACCCTTCCAAATTCTTCCTGCAAACCACCTCCAGATGCCTACAGATTTGTGTGATCAGGTATTCACAGCAGTGGTTCCACTTCTGGGTACCAACTCTATTACTTTTCTCTTGTTGCTCTAACAGAATACCTGACATGAGGTTTATCTTGGAGATACAGTTCATCACAGTGGGCAAGGCATGGCAGTGGGGAATGTGAGACTGGTCATGTTGTGTTAGAGAAGTGAAGAGTACTGATGTTCAACTTGTTTTTTCCTTTTGCCCTTTTTATTCAGCCCGAGACCCCAGCCTATGTGATCATGGTGGTGATGTAAACCTATGTGGGAACTTCCTGAAGGAGAGCATTGTCCAGTCCTTTTGCAAAGGACACTATCTCTAGATAGGGAGAGACTCTCTGCTCCAGGTTTGGCCTTGAACTTGTAAAGTTTAGGGTTTGTGACTTGATCTTTTCAGGTCAGGACATCAATACCAATTAAACCTACTGATTGTTAAGGGATGGAAAGAGAGGTAGAAGTTAAAGCATTTTAAAATGGGTACTAAGGCCAGTGATTGCTTAGTGGTCCATCCTCTAGATGCAGGCCTACATGCCATTCAGTTTTCTTAGGACCCACACCCCACTTATGCAAAATGACTATCTGTTCAGGCTTCCTTTAGTTTTAGGTACGAGCCAGAGTTCCTCCAGGACTTGCTGCCAGGTGTGTGTCACTGCTCATGGCACATACTGTGTTACCGCTATACTACTAGACTTCGCTAGTACCCAAACTGTAGTACCTTTCTGCCTTTGTAAGATGTGGATAATGTTTCCTGCCACTTGGGTTGTGGCGAGGACAATTGAATGAGGTCACCTTTGTATCTGGTACCTGGCATGGGGCAAAGCACTCAGCTAATATGAGTTCATCCTTCCTGTCTTCCCTGCTTAGCTGCCTAGTCTTGCTTATATCTTTGCTCTACTGTACACATTGCCAGGCTCTGAGCATCTCTGGTGCTTAGAGGCAGAAATGACTTTCTCATCCAGTTATTAGGCATTTCTGGAGGTTTTGGGGTATTAATACTTAACTCAAGTGCCAGCCTTAATCTTAGAGTAAGGTCTCTTTCTGTTTCATAAAAGCAAGGGAGTGTTCATCTGTTTTGCAGTGCAACTCATACTGTGTCTGGCCATTGTCTTTCTCTGCCCCTCCCCTAGTTTATCAAGACAGACAAATCTCTTTATTTTTCAGTCCTCTCACTGTCCAGTGTATGGTGACTCATATTTTGGGAGATGATTAACTAGAAGCCCCCTTTCTCCCCTCATCCTTTTTTCTATCTTCCTCCCATATCTGGGAGGATGCTGTTCTTCCTCTTAACTCTCCCCTTTATTAGGTGTGGGGTTAGAGTTAAAAGTTCCTCTTCTTGAAACCCCTTGATGGACTAGGCTTTGTGGTTCTGGGAAATGGCTGACAATGTGAGCAAGGATGAACTTGGAGTAACTAGCTAGTGTACTAGTGCACAGACTCCAGAGTGGGAGGAGCACCTGGGCTACTGGAAGGTTGTGCACAAACAGGTGTGTTTGTGCTGCCCAGGGAAGCACATTAAAGGCTTATAGGTGCATTTGTCATCTCTACAAATGAAGCCACACCTTCCTGATGTGATGGGGCCTGAGGGTGAGGCTGGCTAGGTCTTCCCTTGTCCCTCTTCATTCTCTGTCCCACCTAAGACTTTCTGAGTGTATCTCCATTGTACATCATCTCTTTATGCTGGTCTCTTCCCTTTTATGTTTAGTAACCACCTCACCAGTATATGTTATTACAGAGCCTCTTTAGGTCCTGACTAAAGTCCTGAGTTCTTGACAGATGTGTCAAGTACATCAAATGCTTCCCATTTTTATAACTGGTATGACAAGCTTAGGCAGCTTCCTACAACCAGGAAACAGTACAGTAATGAAGCTGGCTGGGTTGAAAACCAGGGCTTTTTTACAGATCGCGTTCCAGGACAGCCAGGACCACACAGAGAACCCTGTCTCCAACAACCAATAAACAACAGAAGGAAACCAGGTCTTTAAACCTCCAGATATTATGCCCACTCTGCTAGAGAGCTCTCTTGTTTTTTTTATGGGATGGAGTATACCCATTGCCTGTAGTGGGGTACAAAAATGGCCCTTTTAGCAGGGATCCTATAAGTTCCTCAGTAGGGTAATGCCCCCTAGGAATAGGCTTCACCTTCTGTAGTACAGCCCTGTTGCTGGGTCAGGCTGTCTGCTTCTGGCAACCAGCAGAGGGCGGGAGGAGCCTGAGAAAGATCTGCTTCTGCTTCATTTTGAAATGGAAATGTCTTAAGCTGTCAAGGTCATTACTATTATTTTAATTTAGAAGTATGAGTTTGTATAGGTTCACTTAACCAAACCTTTGGGATCAAATGTGATTTGGAATTTAGAAACTATTTAGAATTTGGCAAAGTCTCCTGGTGTTTATACTTTGATTATATAATACTTTAGCAGAGGCTAGAGCAGTACCTGAATGTTTCTTTGTGACAGTGTTTCAGTCTTCACCCTCAAGTAGGCCATCTGGTTGTATGTCAGTTCTCTTCAGGTTATGATGGGACATTAGATTAAGACTTTGGGTTTTTTGTTTTGTTTGAAGTTCCTTGATGTTCAAAGCATTTAGGGATTTGGAATTTTAGATGAAGAATTGTGTATCTTATTGGGAAAGGAGGTTAAAAAAAATCACATAGCATGAATACTTAGGATTATATTTTATCGTCTACTTTTTTCTGTTTTTACTATACATATGTAGAGACTTGTGTAAATGTACATGTAAGTGTATTTGGACACACTTGATATCATAGTTGGCTCACTTTCTGCCTTACACAATATATTTTAGAATTTCCCAGATGTTTATAGGCTCAAGATCTATATTCTAGCTAGTTGTTCTCTTTAGCATCTTCCCTGGGTGAAACTTATTGATAGAGAAACACATTCTTCATCTAAGGACTTAGAGGGTCCAGGCCTCTGGCTGCCTGGGCCAGGTCTTGCAATATCTAGAGCAGGGATCTGAAAGCAAATGAAGTTTCTATTTCCAGGGCATCTGGGACCTCTCTGGGATTAAGTCTTATTCTTGTCCAGTGACTGAATCTCTTGCTTTTTGCTTACAGAATAGTCAAGAAGGGCTGTGAATTTCCCAGTATCCTTTTTTGCTAGTCATCAGGTCCTCTCAGGAATTGAGGACAGGACCCTGGGGAAGAGGTACAGGCTTCCCTGGGTATGGGTTTTCCCTGTTGCTGACCTCCCACTGTTTCCTCCAGCAGGAACACTGGTTTGAAAAGGCCTTACGGGACAAGAAAGGCTTCATCATCAAACAGATGAAGGAGGATGGTGCCTGTTTATTCCGGGCTGTAGGTGAGTCTCTGCCTTGGTCCTGTGGGCTGTGGGGCTTAAAGATGCCTCTGAGCTGTGTCCCTGTTGTCAGCAGCCCCTGAGACAGGATTGCAGCAGAGTTAACTAGTTGGTATTTTAGGATATCCAGGCATGAACCTTATGTTAGCGTTTGGCCTCTTGTCTTGGATTGTGCTGAGTGAATAATAACACAGTAGTAGTGATAAAGTGACATCACTTAGAGACTAATACTACTGGAAACCCATCCATCCATCTATCCATGTTTTTGTTTGTTTTGAGACAGGGTTTCATCACGTGTAGTCTTGGCTGCCCTGTAAACAAATCATACTAGCCTTGAACCTAGAGATCCGCCTACCTCTGCCTCCCAAGTGCTGGGATTAAAGGATTGAGCAATAACCACCTGGCACGGAAACCCCAGCCCCCAGCCCCCCCCCCCCACCTCCCGCACCCCTTTTTGTTTGTTTTTCAGGATAGGGTTTCTCTGTAGCTTAGGAGCCTGCCATGGAACTCAACTCTGTAGACCAGGCTGGCCTTGAACTCACAGAGGTCCACCTGTCTCTGCCTCCCGAGCGCTGGGATTAAAGGCGTGCACCACCGCCGTCCTGGAAATCCTTTTATTATCCCACAGTGTAGGTGAATGTGGAGACTGATGTTGCCTCTATTTGTCAGATGAGAAAAATGTCTCAGAAGTAGGGAGTGGTTGCCTAGGGTTACACAAAAAGTATGTGGTAGTCAGGATTTTATATGTGGGTTAACCATGTCATGTTGTCGCTTTGGTTTGTAAGAGTTTGTACCCAGAGTTTTCTGTGGTGTGGTGTGGTGTGTTGGGGAAGGTCTCTATTCTGTGCTTGTGCATGTGCCTCTTTTGTGAAACTGGGCATGATGAAACACACCCTTAATCCCAGCATGCAGGAGGCAGAGGCAGGTGGATCTCAATGAGTTCAAGGTCAGCATGTTCCATGCCAGCCAAGTATATTTTGTCTTGTTTCAAAAAAAAATCTAGATCTTTATAGGTTTCTATATTAGGGTTTTTTTCTTTTAGCTTGCACAAAAGTAGAGAAAATAGTGAGCCCTTTCAAACTCTTCATCTAGCTTCAAAAAGCCATTAACACAGCTGGGTGGGGTTGCACAAACCTTTAATCTGGGAGGCAGACACCAGCAGATCTCTGTGAGTTCAAGGCCAGCCTGTCTACAGAGTAAGTTCCAGGACAACCAGGACTGTTACACAGAGAAACCCCATCTCAAAAAAAGAAACCACACACATACACAAACACACACACACAATCATTAACACATAGATAGCCTTACTTTATAACTACCCTGCCCACTCTTTCTCACTTCCCTGAAGCAGTGTTTTTACAATATAACTTGACACAGGATCATTTCATTCATAAATATTTCTGTATGATTTTTTTTTTTTGTTTTCGAGATAGGGTTTCTCTGTAGCCCAGGCTGTCCTTGAACTCACAGAGACCTGCCTACCTCTGCCTCCGAGTGCTGGGATTAAAGGCATGAGCCACCACCACTTGGCTTCTTTGTGTTTCTTTAACAGATGCATCTGTATTGGTTTCTGTATAGCTGTCAAAACTAGCAAAATTAATTTTTTTGAGACAGTCTTACTCTCTAGTCCAAGCTAACCTGAAACTTGGAATAATCCTGTTTCAGCCTCCTAAGAGCTAAGATTATAAGTGTGAGACACTGTACAGCTAAGAATTAGTAATTTTTTTCAAGATTGATTTGTTAATGTATACAGTGTTCTGCCTGCATGCATACCTGCATGACAGAAGAGGGCACCAAATCCCATTATAGATGTTTGTAAGTAAAGCAGTGAACAATCCCTTCTCCAACTCTAAATTTGACAAAATAAGTTTCTCTAGATGTTTGTAAGTTACCTTGTGGTTACTAGGAATTGAACTCAGGGCTTTAACCTCTGAGCTATCTCTCCAGCCACCAAGAATTAGTAATTTTTTGAGACTGGGTCTCTGTTAGTCCTGGCTGTTCAGTCTATGTAGACCAGGTTGGACCCAAACTTTGAGATCCACCTGCTTCTGCCTCCCAAGTACTGGGATTATAGACTACTGTGCCAGGCTAGAATTAATAATTTCTAAATATTGTCTACTAAGCCTGAGCTAGATCTTTGAGTCCCTGTGGCTATGAATCTTTGTCCAAACAAGTAAATGTGAAATCCCATACCAACTTGAAGGGAGACAAGAATGTGGCCTGTTCTCTTCCCGCACCAGTGGTTCTGTCTTCCAGGGAAAATTGCTGGGAAGCCAAAGATCTGACTTTTAGTTCTGGCCCAGTTTATACCTGCTGTGTGGCTCTTCGACTGTTTTCTGATCTGTGAATTGCTGGTGGTCCTGAGGACTCCTTGAGTTTTTTCTAGGTCTGTGTTTAGTTTCTGGGTGACCCTCATGTCTATTATAAGCTATACTGTGGATCAGGTACCACTCATGGGCAAGTGACTCTTCTTTCTGGACCCTCTTTTATTAGCTGCAGAATTGATTAAAGGATTCTACTGCTCTGGTTTGATTTGCTTTGGTAAATCCCTCAATGCTTGATACATAGTAGGTTATCATGGAACAGTAGCACTAGTATTCTCAGTTGTGCCCCAGAGCCAGAAATATTTGTGGGATGGATTGACAAATAGCTGCTCACCCTCTACCAAGCAGAGACTATTCAGAAAATGGTTTCTGTTAATTGAGAGGACAATCCCAACTTTTCCTACTCTCTAGTTTGAAGTCATCTTCTCCCTGGGCTACTTACTAGAGAAAGAACTGGCTTTAAGAGGTATCTTGGGGATAAAGGGAAGGCAGAGAATGAAAAGGTGAGGAGGACCTAGTAGTTTCTAGGCCCTGTATTAACCTCAGACTGGATGGAAGAGAGGCAAGATTACTGTTGGGCATATGGCTTCATGCTTACTGAGGAAGCTTGGGGCTGTTGAGGACCTGGCATGAATAGTAACTCACATCAAGAGCAATTTTTGTATGTGTGTGTCTGTCTATCTAGCTCTCTTCCCCCCCCCCCCCCAATTGGGGCCTTCCAGTAAGGGGCCCAAGCACACAGGAAGAGCTGACCTCAGCAGGTTAAAAGGCCTTTCCTTATCAGCACTATGGCTACACATTTCCCCTGACTGGGCTGCCCTCAGCTTTTCTCTGTAAAACCTCAAGTCCTATGGCCTCTCCCCTGTAGTACATGGTCCCTGGTCTCTAGGCCTCCTAGAGGTTTCCCTGGTGCAGAGTACACAATATGTGTGCCTGGGAAGGGGACTTTGTCCCCAGGCTTTCTGCTGTCCCCCTGTTTCTAGCCTAGCTTATACAGGGACAGATGGTCATCACCTTAGGCTTTGTACCAGGGCTTGCAGGCTTTAACTTCCTACCATGCATTAAATAGTGAAGGGAACATGTAATAGAGAGTTGGAATTGAGTGACTTGTACACATATACGGCACTTTGTTGTTGTTTCCCTGACCCTACTGTGTGCTATACATTCATCTGTGTGCTTCAGGCTCTCCTGAAAATTTTGGATTATTATCCCATGAAATAGAATCAGTTGAAGGTCTGAAAAGACGGCAGAAGGTATAGCTCAGTAATGGAGCTTTTGCCCAGCATTCAGGAGACCCTGGGTTTGATGCCCAGCACTACCAGGGATAGAAAGGGAAATGACAATGGTAGAGTTTGCATGGGGACATTTAGGTGTTCAAAGAATACACAGGAGGCCCCAGGGTGTTGAACCCTTTCACCTAAGACCATCAGAAAACACAGATATTTACAGTGTAATTCCTAACAGCAAAATTAGTTATGAAGTAGCAACAAAATAATTTTATGGTTAGGGGGCAGTCACCACAATATGAGGAACTGTGTTAAAGGGTCACAGCATTAGGAAAGTTGAGAACCATTGGTCTAGCTTCTTAGTTTGTCTGTTCTTTGACATCTCTGGACCTTCCTTCTTACAGCTAGAATCTATTCTTCCATTGTTGAAAATGTTAGGCAGGTGGTTTTCTGCCCTTTGCTTTACCACTGACATCAGGACAACACTTTTGAACCAGTATCAATTGCTTGTACCCATTTCTCCCTGGCATCTCTTCTAGAGATTTATGGGCATCAGTGAACTCTTGGGTGGAGGTGAGTATCCTATGATCCCACCCTGCCCCTGCTGTGCTCAGATAACCTCCTCCTAGAAACATAAGTCTCACTCCCTTTTCCTTCATTTGGGTTTGACTCAGCAGAAACGTCTAGCTCTGGCCATGGCAGTGGTGCTGGCCTTTGGGCCAAGTAGGAGCCACATAGAGGTGTCTGCATGGACTTCAGTAGAGAGTAGCTAGAGCTTTGTTTTATAGCCCAGAAATATTATCCAGACCCATGTCTCTGGTTGTTTTGGACTTGGAACATAGATCATCAGCATTGGGAAGGATGGCTATTAGGTAATTTTTTAAGATTTTGCTTTTTATTATTTATTTTTTGGAGCAGACCTAGCCCAGTCTAGCCTGGAACTTTCTTGGTTGACCAGGTGGCCTTGGGCCTTGAACTTGTGATGCTTTTTGTCTCTCAACCTCCTGAGTATTGGAATTGTAGATATATTGATGTCGTGCTTTGTAACTTAATTTTGACAGGTTTTTCTTTTTGTTTTTGGGTTTTTTTTTTTTTTTTTTTTTTTTTTTTTGAGACGGGTTTTTCTTTGTAGCCCTGACTGTCCTGAATCTCTCTCTCTGTAGACCAGGCTGGCCTCAAACTCAAGAGATCCTCCTGACTCTGGCCTTCCATGTGCTGGGATTAAAGGCATGTGCCACCATCTCTTGGTCTTAGATTTGACAGCTTTATAAAATGAGCAACTAAGGCCTCACCATAAAGCCAGGACCCTGTCTTATGTAGGTCACTCAACCAATGTCAGAACAGCAGTGTTTGAGATTATATCAAGACACAGGAGATTTCTCTGTGCTATTTCCTGTACACCTGTCTCCATTGACCTCTCTCTGTTCAGCATCTTTGTGTTTTCCCATTTCCCCTTGGGAATCCTCAAGCAAAAAAGCATATACCTCAGATTGGATCTGAGGCCATGTGTCTTGTGCATAGTTTGTACCCAGTGGAGCAGTTGGGTATGCATACCATTGTTGTTTGATAGATGGGTGGGACATTTTCCTCACTCCTTTTTCAGGGTTCCCACAGGGGCAGAAGGACAGTGGAGATCAGTTAAGGTTACTGTTGCTCCTTGCTGCTGTGTGTACCCACAATTGTGTGGTTTGTTTTTAGGTTCTCCACAAAAACCAAGCTTCCTTTATTAAACATAGCATTGTGTGTGTGTGTGTGTGTGTGTGTATACAACATAGTATGTTTACATGGAGATCAGAGAAAAACTTAAAGAAGTCTGTTATCTTCTTCCTTCCACCACGTGGGCTCTAGGGATCAAACTCTGGTTGTCAGGCTTGGCAGCAGGTTCCTTTACCTCCAAGCTTCCTTTTCTGTCTTTAGCAGAACTTAATGGTAGGAAAACAGTCAGGCAGCTGCCACCTGAGGAGTACGTGGTCCCATGTCCCTTCAAAGCAGGAAGGACCCTGTATTTACTGCCCTTTAGAAATAATCTGGACTTAAATCAGTTAAGTGAAATGGTTCAGTCAGTAAAGGTACTTGTTGCTGAGCCTGGCAACCCAAGTTCAGTCCATAAGACTCATGTGATGAGAGGAGAACAGACTCCCACAGCAGAAAAGTAGTGGATCTGGAAAGACGCTTAAGAGCACTTGCCGCTCTTGCAAGTGGGAACCAACGTGGGTTCCCAGCATTCACAAAGTAGCTCACAACTTTCCTTAACTCTAGTTCCAGAGAAACCAGTGCTGTCTCCTGTTTGTGGGCATCAGGTATGCATGTGACACACATATGTACATGTAGACAAAAATCATAAACACACAGTAAGATAATCTTTGTGGGGGGCGCAGAATAATCTCTGTATGTCGTGCTTCTCCCGGTAAGTGTGGGCAAATGCAGGTTGTTTTGTTTTTGTTTTTCAAGCATTTTAGGGATCCTCAAGAAAAAGGACTTCTGCAGGCAGTAGAGGAGAAGGATGAAAGAAGTTTGTTAGAGATGTTGGTCATTCCTATCCCACCTATCCCTAGCAAAGGCTGGGAAGGAAGTGGCATGGCTTCCTGAGTATGCACAGTCTCACATCTTGTCTAGCCTTCAGTCTTTCCTGATTGGTGACAAGGACATATACTCACAGTATGCTGTGGTTTTGTGTTGTGGAGTTGGTCATGTGGGTATTTAGTCTCAAAGATTTCAGTCTTTTGGAGGCCCTACAGGCTCCATGTGGTACATATGTGTGCTTCTATGTGAGTATCTTTATATGTTCAGAGAAAGCAAAGTAGTATGGTGTGTGGGGAGGAAGGTTCGTGTTGAATCTAGAGAAGTGTGGTGTGCAGTCTCTGATACTTGTTATCTCTGCTCAGTTACAAGCCTTTCTCTTGTTTCAAGTCATTCCTTGTGCTAGCAGGGAAACTGATGTCTAGGATCAGGCCTAGCCCTAGGAAAATAAGGTGACTGTGAGACATGAGGTGAGGTGGGGGAACGTTCCTTGGGACCAGGTGTTGGTGGTGCCTTTCCATCTTTGACACCAAACATGTGATAAATATGTGATCCTGAACTAGCTATGCTATTTCTATATCAGTGCCTCCCCCATCTTGTGTAACTTTTGTTTTGTTTTTTTGGTAAGGATCAAATGAGTTGCTTGAAAAGTCTGTAATAGAACTATTTAGTGATCTTACTGTACTGAGAACTTCTGAGTCCTGCATAGAAAGGGGACAGAGGTGGATATAGTGGGGGACCCCCTTCCATCTGGACCCTGGAAGAAGAAACCAGGTGCATATGGCCAAGTGCAGTGTTAGCAAGAGAAGTTTCAGTTTCTGTCAAAACAGTTTCTCTGAATTCCCCCTTTATTTGTGGTTCCAGTGGGCCACTCTTTCTCCTTCCTTGGTCTACCCCCCACAGGGAAGTCCATCCTGGCTCCCACATGCTAATCTGGGAGGAGGAGGAATTTTCCTAAGGACAGAATTGGTAGGACTAGGAAAGTTAGAAAAGCTAATTCATGTTATGATGTGCTTTGCCTATAACATCGAAGAAGAATTTTTCCTCTTGATGGGGAGGCACTGTGTCTATTTCCTTGGACTAGAGATGCATATTTTATTCCATGCTAATAATTACAAAGTTAAGGTATACACTGGGTATGGTGTTATATACTTATAATCCCAGCACTTGGAGGCCAAAGAAGGAGGATTGTTGTAAGGTTGAGGCCAGCCTGGGCTACATAGGGTACTATTCAAGCCAAGTGTCTAAAACTAAAAAATAAAAAATAAAAAAAATTAAGGAACAGTTTATAATCAGTGTGAGGTTGTTTCTTACAAAAGCTGGGATGAGTCTATAAGTGCTATAACTTGCCTGTACCTAAGGGCCCTACACATAAAGTGAGTATTACTAGTTTGGTAGGAATTTGGTTGTCAAAGTTTTGAACAAAGGCACTGAATTCTGTAAAGAGAGCTAGCGGTGCTTGTAATTGAAGGGATACCCCTCCTTTTCTGCATTTGGGGCTTTCCTTTGGTGGAGGAAGTGCAACAGAAATGAGTAAGGGCTTAATAAGCAATTCTCTCAGCACTCTCGCTGACTGGTAGACAGCTTGCAGTATAATAGGAGTTGCAATGGCTTGCCTGTTTCTTTTTGTTTTTTTGAGACAGGGTCTCTCTACATAGCTCTAGCTGTCCTGAAACTCATTTTGTAGACTAGGCTGGCCTGGAGCGCCTGTTTTCTTGACCACTGCTTATGTTACAGATAGTTGACAAACTTTCCCTTGTAGTCCCATCCCCATACTGGAGATTGAACCTAGCACCCATGTTCTCCCACAGAGATATATTCCCAGCTCTCTATAGTCTTTATAATACCATTTAAATGGAAGAAGAGTTACTGTCCCCACTTTATGAATTTCAACCCAGAAATGAAAGACCTTGTCCAGTGCTACATAGCTAAGAGGTGGCATGAACTTTCTGCCAGAAAAAGACAAAATAGAAGACCCCGTCGTGTCCCCCCCAAATCTGGCATCTAGCTCTGGCAAAGAGAGATCCTTTCTGTAGGAGATACGTATATCTCAATCCAGCTTAGGGAGCCTGGTAGCCCACCCCTATTTAACCCTTTCACTCCCATCTTAGTTCCTGTTTATGGCAGCTGCAGACTGTACTGCCTCCAAGCTCAGCCTACAGAAATAGCTCCTCCAGCAGCCCAAGCAGCCACAGCAGCCTCTGTGGTCCTGGCTTCTAAGAAAGGCAGCAGCAGCTCCCAACCCCCACCCCCAGCTTGTATACAGGACATGTGACTTACTGGAAGTGCTGGGGAGGGGAGTGTGGCCACAGAAGCCACATCCTTGTTTACATCAGTGAAGGGGCTACCCCTTCCTGCCTTCACAGACCCTTCTCCTCCACCCCTCAGGTATCTTCACCTCTAGGATGAGTTGAGGCTGTTGTAGCTGCCCACTTTCTTTCTCAGTGTAGCCTTTGTTTCCGTACCATGCAGAACCCTCATGGAGGGAATCAGAAGGCAGTGAAGACCTGCTGGCAAGTCTTCAGAGAAAAGACTGCCAGGCCTGACTGGTGGGCACACTCCCATTTCTAGCATCCCTGAGCCCCAGGGGGATCCCATCAGTGCTGTGAACCTCTGGGGAAACACAGGGAAATTCCCTTTTTCAAGGCAGCTAGTGAAAGTCAGGCTTGCCTTATCTTCAGATCCACGTGATGGGAGAAGAGACTCCTGCTTCTGTGCTTCAGCCTATATGGCTGCTCAGCAGACTATATCCAATTTCTTTTGCTATACCAGGTCCTGAGCTGGCAGTGTACTTAGGTGTGAGTTGCCCTCTACTTTCAGTTAGACGCCTTGTGTAATCAGTCTATGCACACCTTTGATGAATTGGGTAATAGAGGGGTTCTACCACTTTATACTTATTGTCCACTAGAGACCTGCCAGGTCATACATACCTGTCTGGTAGCCAGAGAGTCAAGCCAGAGAACTTGTCTCTGGCTACTTAACCTACTAGTTATTATTTGGCAGAGTAAGTAATTTTTCTTCCTTTTCTTCTGGTTAAGATTCTAATCATAGCTGGGTGATGGTATTATACACTTTTAATCCCAGAACTCAGAGACAGGTGGATCTCTGTGAGTTCAAGGCCAGCCTGGTTTACAAAGAGTTCCAAGGCAGCCAGGACTACAGACGGGGAAACCCTATCTTGAAAAACAAAACAAAAAGATTCTAATCATGATGGGGCATGGTGGTTTTTATGCTTTTTGTGGTAGTGGTGAATGTAGGGTTTGGTTTGGTTTGATTTGACATGAAGCCTCACTCTGTGATCTAGGTTGTCTTTGACCTTGGCAGTTCTCTTGACTCAGCCTTGATTATAGGTGTTTGCAATTTACAAAGGCCAGTTTACTTGTTGAGGAAACCTCTAGTTTGACATTGTCCCTTTAAAACCTTTTGTTACTACATTTTTATTTCTTGGTAGGTATGGAGATTGTGGTGGCATGCCACAGGGCATAGGACAGTTTAAGGGAATTGGTTCTCTCCTTCAACTATGTGAGTCTCACGCATCAGGCTTAGAGGAAGTACCTTTATCCAGAGTCATCTTGCTGGCCATTTACTGTGCTATACTTACATATACACCCCTATACGCTCTCATTCTTCAAGATTGTCTAACCTGGTTCCTTTTTTTTCTGAGTCTCATGAATTTACATTGTAGATGAAGATAATCTGATCATCCCACTTCCATATCCTGAGGGCTGGGATGAAAGACATGGCACTGCCACACCTGGTTTATGTGTGCAAGTTCAGCACATCTTCAGACCTTGCTTGCCATCTACCACCACCCCATTACAGCACACAAAAGACCTCTCCGGGCTTGGTGTAGAAAAGGGACTTTCCCTAGTCCCTCAGCCCATCTTTCCTCTAATGAATAATGTTCCGTGACTCAGAACTCTTGTGATGACAGCTCTAACTCCATCCTTTCCTTTCTTTTGTCCACGCACCCCCAGCTGACCAGGTGTATGGAGACCAGGACATGCATGAGGTTGTACGAAAACATTGCATGGACTATCTGGTGAGATCCTGGCGAGGCCTTGGGACAGGAGGAGGGTAGGAGGATCTCCTTTGTACACAGGCCTTAATTTTTAATCCCTTCTACAGATGAAGAATGCTGACTACTTCTCCAACTATGTCACAGAAGACTTCACGACCTATATCAATCGCAAGAGGAAAAACAACTGCCATGGTAACCACATTGAGATGCAGGCTATGGCAGAGATGTACAACCGTCCTGTGGAGGTGTATCAATATAGCACAGGTACTTCTGTAGTGGGTAGATGAGGGACTAATGGTGCTTCATCAGAGCCAACCATACTGGGTCCCCTGTGGATGCTCCCTCCTTCTCTTTCTCTGCAGAACCTATCAACACATTCCATGGGATCCATCAAAATGAAGATGAACCCATCCGTGTCAGCTACCACCGGAATATCCACTATAATTCAGTGGTGAATCCTAACAAGGCCACTATTGGTGTAGGGCTGGGCCTGCCATCATTTAAACCAGGGGTAAGTGGGTCCCTGTGCCATGGGTATTTTACAGAGTGTTGGTTCTGCCCTTAGCCCACAAAATGTCCTCTCTCTTTGAGTTTCTCCTGAAGTCTCACCTGTATATAAAATTAGTGAGTTACTGTTGATCAGAAATCATTCTATGGTTTTGATTTGCTTGTCCATGAGTTGGCTCACTGATCTTATGCTTGTTGAGAGTAGTCTCTTAGGATACCTTGTCCTGGGTAGCCAGGCTTGCACAAGGACTTTCTTCAACTTCATAGTTAGAGACAGTTGGGGTCACGGGCCTGGTGTGTAGCCCTGACCCACATACAGCTTACTGGAATGGACCCTGGGGCAGATTGTATAGGTCGGGCCAATACTGAAAGCACTTCCCATAGGCCTGAGACCTAGTAAGTGTCAGAAGATGGCATTTCATTTTCCCACATCTCCTGGCAGAAATCATTCATTCTCATAGTCTCTCTCCTCTCATCTTCCCTATTCTTTCCTCCCTCCTTTCATCCTGTCCTTTGACCTTCCCTCTCCCACTTCTCCTAGGTTGCTTTTCCTATTCCTAACCCTCCTTCCTCTCCTCCCCACCCCCTCTCCTCCCTCTTCTCTGTATTCCCTCTATCCCCTCCTGGGGATTTTGAAATCCTCTATTCAAGTCTCACTTCCTACGAACAGAAGGTGGTCCTGCCTCATCTTAAGAAACACACTAGCATTAACATACCCTCCAGCCCTGGGGTTGGGGGACCTGTTTTGCTTTTTAATAAATTGTAGAAAAGGTTTAGATTTGCAGAATGATTGTGAGACTATTAGCGTTATCATATGCCACATTATGATTAACATTAATGGAGTACATTTCTCAATAACAAATCAGTATTGATACATTAAGTAAAGACCATGCTTTATTCACATTTCCACAGTTTCCTCCTGGTGAATCTTTTCTGTTCCGGGAATCCTACCCAGGACACTATCTAACATTCAGTTGTTCCCTTTGACTTCTTCTGGCTTTAACAGATTTTAAAGAATTTCATTTTTTTTATTTGTGGACCCACTCTATAGTTTTGTCTATTCTAGAATGTCATATATTGGGAATTATGCAATATGTATGTAGCTTTACCAGAATGACCCCCCCCACACACACACACACTTAATACCATTTAAGATTCATCTATAACTTTTCCTGGATTGACTTTCCTTTTTTTTTTTTTTTTTAAAAAAAATGGAATGTTTAAAAGTTTCTCTAATTAATAGACTTAATTGTTGAAGTTTTTTACATTTATCTATTTCAGGTAGGGGGTGTATGAAGGTCAAAGAACAACTTGTAGGACTCAGTTCTGCCTGTGAGGTTTAAACTCACTCAGGTCATAAGGCATCCTTACTCCCAGAGCTATCTTGCCAACCTTCAGAATCGTTTTCTCAGTACACGGAGTTTCCATCTAGTTCCTTCCTCCCAAGGCACAGAGACTCTGGTACATTTCTTAGAGGGTTTGACGCAGTGGTAATACATTCCTATTAAGTTCCCGCCTCATTCCTTACTCTTGTTTGATGACTTTGGGAATTTTTTATTATTTTTATTGACTTTGGGGCTTTTAAGGAATACCATTTAAAGGTATTACAGGGAAATTCTCTTTCTGAATGTTGTTATCATTTAAACCCAGATTTTGGGTTTGGGGAGGGAAAGCACTAAGATTAAGTGCTGTTCTCAGAACAATATATCGAGTATATTTTAGGAATAAGATCGTGACTGTTGATGTCTTTGATCATCTGACAGGAGTAGGATTAAGTTTCCCACCTTTTGAATACTGTATTGTTAATGAAGGAAATAACACTTTAGGAATGAGGATTATAGCTATCTCCCTGAATTTATGTTAAACTAAACACAGTTACTGCTGATGTCTCCAGTTAAAATTCCTCCATCACAGGCCTCGTTCTTGCCCCCTTTCCAGTTTTGAGTAAAATTCCCACTTTAAAGTGAGAAAACTTTACCCACCACCCACCAGTCATTTACATCTACATCTATAAACTGGGGCAGACTCATTAACTGGACCCCCTGGAGTCCAGTGATAAGCCCAGTTCTTTTTGTTTAGTGTTACTGAGTCTATTCATTTTCTAAGTGCCTAAGGCCACCACCTGCTTGTCCTTGCATACATTTGTAAGGTGGTTTTTGTCACTGGGAGCCTCACTTCTTAACTGATCTTTAAAAAGCGATTAGCATACATTAAGGATTAGTCTTTGTTTTGTAAAGTTCCTTGGGTTTTGACAGATGCATAACAACAAAGTGCATCTATTTTAGGCACCTAATCATTCAAATAGTTTTAGCCCCTGAAGGTTCCCCACTCTTTCTTTCCCCTTCAGCGACTGATCCTTTATTGACTCTGTTTTTTCCTATTTCAGAAAGTCACGTAATTGGAATCATAGTATGTAGCCTTTTCAAAATGCTGCTTTTAGGTAGCAGTATGCATTAAACTTCCATGTTTTTTCATGGCTTGTTAGCTATTTTCTTATCACTTACTGTTCCATTTGTGGAGGCACACGGTTTGTTTAATCATTCACCTATTGAAAGATATCCTTGGTTGCTTCCAGGTTTAGATGATTATTAATAAAGCTTCTGCAAACTGCTGTGTGCAGGTTTTTGTGGGAACTTAAATTTTATGGTTAGTTGTATTACAATCTTGAAGCAGGATTTCAGAATTTTAAAACTATACTGTGATTTGTAAGGAACTGCCAGGCTTTGTATGAAGTGGACGTGTGTGTGTGTGTGTGTGTGTGTGTGTGTGTGTGTTTATCACAATGAATGAAAGTTCACTTTCCCAGGAATTGATCTTCCTACTTGTTAGGTTGGGAGCATAGACCCCCAACCCCTTGCATCTATCTCAGCCCCCAGGCCTGAGAGTTGTATTGATCTGGACTCCAAATCCCAGCAGGGCAGGTCCTGACCTTCCCCTAGGGAGGGGTCAGAGCCACTCCCACAGATTATTTAAGTGAACTCCCAAAAGAGGAACACGTGGTCTCTTTTCTTTCCTCCTGGTGGTCCTGTTTGTGGCCTCCCGGTTCCCCCTGGGGCCACCTGAGAGTGCAGGACTCCTATTAAACCTGGATATTTTTTTAATTTGGCTTGTTTTGATTTGGCTTGATTGGGAATTTGCGTCGACAGAGAGCTTGCATTAGGAAAAATTCCTAACACTACTTTTTTGTATTTTGGCCATTCTTGGAAGTTTTAGGTTTATTTGAATTGGTAACAATGTGTTGAACACTGTTTTAGTGCTCTATCCCTGAGCTATACCCCAGCCTGAGTGTCTTTTAACATGTCCACTTACCATCTCTGTATCTCTTTCTCTGTGGTTAGATTGCTTACCTACTTTCATTTTTGTCATTTTGCAGTACTGGGAATTGAATCCATGTTTTGTTGTTGTTGTTTTTGTTTTTGTGTTTCGATACAGGGTTTCTCTGTAACTTTGAAGCCTGTCCTAGAACTCACTCTGTAGACCAGGCTGGCCTCAAGCTTACAGAGATCCGCCTGACTCTGAGTGCTGGGATTAAAGGCCTGCCCCACCACCACCCAGCTGAATCCACGTTTTGTGTATGCATTCTTTATCACTGAGCCGGACAGACCATAGCTGCCTAGTTTTAAATTGACTCAATCTAACATTTCCATGCATACATTTACCCTAGTATGCTACATGACAGGAAAATATGTTGTACATCATTACTTAGTATACATGCATTTATGTATTTGTGTGTGTGTGTGTGTGTGAGAGAGAGAGAGAGAGAGAGAGAGAGAGAGAGAGAGAGAGAGAGAAATTTGCTAGGAGCATGGTGGAACATGCCTCTAATCCTAGTACTCCAGAGGCAGAGAAAGGGGAATTGCGAATTCAAAGCTAATCTGGGCTCCATTGTTTTTGGGGAAAAAGAACATTAACTAAAACTTTATGAAGCAGTATTTACACTTAATCCCTGAAATATACTTTGATGTTCTCTATTATTTCATTAGTGTCATATCGCTGGATGTGGTGGCTCACGCCTGTAATCCCAGCACTTGGGAGGCTGAAGCAGGAGGATTGCCATGAATTCCAGGCCAGCTTGGCCTACATAGTGAGTTCAAGATCAGACTGGGCCATGTAGCAAGACCCTGTCTCAACAAACAAACAAATAAATAATGCTGTAGTATCTTAAAACTTCGCATGAAGTTCTCATACAGTGTCCTAGCACCCACACCATGCCGATACTGACCCTTCATCCCTCACATAGCCACACCCAGCCTCATATATGCCTGACTCCTGCCTCCACTCCATGTCTGTACAGTTCACTTTTCTGTTCATCTCTTTCCTTTTCCCTGTGAATATTTGAGAAAGGCTTCAGCATTGTGAAATAGAGCCGTTACTAGGTGAGGCTTCTTTAAATTAAGACCTAGACTGAAGAGCCCCTTTAATCCCCAGACTTAGTGCTTCATTTGAGGTGTCTTGGGGTTGGGCCAGCATTTCTGACCATAGGAATTCAGAATGTCAGGTCTTAAAATCTAGGCCTGCTTTCCTCCAGTCACCAATCTGTGCAATCTGCTGAGGAGTACTTTGTAAAAATAACTTTTCTTGTGTTGTTTTTGCTAAGGCCTGTAAGCCTACCTTCCTGAGCCCATTCAGGCTTTTGCCCAGGTTCAGAGCATCACCCCACATCCCTGTTCCTCTCCTGGCAGTTTGCAGAACAGTCCCTGATGAAGAATGCCATAAAGACATCAGAGGAATCATGGATTGAACAACAAATGTTGGAAGACAAGAAACGAGCCACAGACTGGGAGGCCACAAATGAGGCCATAGAGGAGCAGGTGGCTCGAGAATCCTACCTGCAGTGGCTGAGGGATCAGGAGAAACAGGCTCGCCAGGTCCGGGGACCCAGCCAGGTGGGTCATGGACTCTGTGACTGGCCTGACCAAGACCTGTTACTTCTTATCTTTTGGCCCCTAATGAACAGGGATAAAATATGGGAGAGGGAAGCTCCCAGCCCCATCGGTTACTCATCTCGTCTTTAGTCTTGGCATCGTACCTTGGAACTCTCAACACTTGCTTTTAAGAAGTAAAGGAGAGCAGCTTTTAAGAAACAAAGGAGAGCAGCCACCACTGCTGGTGGCACAAAGGAACAATGGGTAGCTACAAAGAGACCAGCTTTTTTTTTTTTTTTGGAAACCCTTTGCATGCTGCGTTCTGTACTGAGGATGTAAAAGCTTTTCCTTCACTGCCTTCAATGATCCTGTCTGTCGAGGAAGACAAGGCATTGGTGGGGCCAGTGACCCTGGTTGTACAAAACCAGGAGGGGTGGTGGTTTCAACCAGTTGCCTTATTAGGGTGGGGAGGGGGAAGGCAGGCATCTGAGGAGGATTAGATGTTTGCAAGAGCTAAATAATCTGTTCAGCAAGTATTTATTGTAGGTCTGTGCCAGGAAGCAGGAGGTCCTATTCCTAGTGTAGCGGGATATATTTGTGGCCCTAGCAGGCAAGGTCCCTGTCCTTAGGCTACTCGGGTTTTCAAAGTGAAATAAAATAATCATAATGAATAAATTAGTTGGAGGTATGGTAGATGAAAAATGACAGTTGGTACAGGGGAACAATGAGACTTGAGTGGGGCTGGTTTGAGTTCGCAGTATTAAACAGTTATGAGGTAGGCCTCATCAGATGAGATGAGAAAGGGCTGCTTTAGTTGAGTATGTGTACAGAGCAAAGCCTGGGGTGAGGGCGCCATACTTGGTATAACTCAGACATAGCCTGGCGCTGAACAATGTATTGGGTGAAATCAAGGCAATGGGATTAGGTTGGATAGGGGCTTGTGAACTCTGGAGAAGACTTTGATTTTGCTCTGAATGAGGCAGAAACAGTGAAAAGGAAAAAGGATTGGATTGAGTTAAGACGTAACAGAATCACCTGACTACTGAGTAAAACAGTCTAAGCTAGAAAGCAAGGGTAGAAGTAGGAGACCAGTGAGGGGCAGCCTTCTAGGTAGTTCATGGTGAAGTACTGTGGCCATGGTGTGGGGTCAGGATCTCTTGGAAAAAAGAGTAGTGATTTTTCTCAGTAGCCTCCAAAGATTCGGTAGTGGTTAGGACTTTGCCTCTATTCTATTGTGGCACATTAAAGCTGTACTGTAGCCAGGACTCTGGAAGGGGTCTAAGCACTCTGGCACAGGAGGATCATAGCTGGGGTAGGTCCTTATCACTTTTTCCTTCCCTACTGCAGCCCCGGAAAGCCAGTGCCACATGCAGTTCAGCCACAGCTGCAGCCTCCAGTGGCCTGGAGGAATGGACTAGTCGGTCTCCAAGGCAACGAAGTTCAGCCTCTTCACCCGAGCACCCTGAACTGCATGCTGAGCTAGGCATTAAGCCCCCTTCCCCAAGCACTGTGTTAGCTCTTGCCAAACCTCCTTCACCCTGTGCACCAGGTCAGTGACTTGCTTTCAGGGTGCCTGCTTGGGCTAAGAGGCTCTGCTTGGTGGGCCCTACCTCAGACTGTTCATCTGCCTCAGGTACAAGCAGTCAGTTCTCATCAGGGGCTGACCGGGCCACATCTCCCCTAGTGTCCCTCTACCCTGCTCTGGAGTGCCGGGCCCTCATCCAGCAGATGTCCCCCTCTGCCTTTGGTAAGCCTCCTTAGGGGATGGGCCTGCTGGAAGCTGGGAGAGCCTGGAGGATTTTTGAAGCTCCTAGGCATCTTCCCAAATGAGAGGCATGAGGGAAAATTTCAGGCCCAAAAGGTTTTCTCCACAGGGGTCTAGTGGGGTTTCACAGAGTTAAGGGAGCCAATGAGTGATTGGAACTTGGGTGGATTTTCCAGAGCCAGGCATTAGACAGGCATGAGCGAGAATGGGCTGAGGACCCCAGTCATCATTGTCCTCTTCTCTCTCCTGCCCAGCAGGTCTGAACGATTGGGATGATGACGAGATCTTAGCATCGGTGCTGGCAGTGTCCCAACAGGAATACCTAGACAGTATGAAGAAAAACAAAGTGCACAGAGACCCACCCCCAGACAAGAGTTGATGGAAACCCAGGGACTGGACACAATCCCCTGACCCCCCCACTCCTGCCCTTTGATGCCACCCAGCCTTATTTGGCTTTCTTCCTTCTTGGGCTTCCTTCATTCATTTCCTCTTATCCTTCTTTTCCACTTCCCTCTGGCTGACCCACTTTCGCGCTCCATCCATCTCATCCCTGCCACCACCATACTGGTCTCTGCCAGCTGATGTGCTCTGTTGCCCCCCTGCACAGCACCATCTCAGCATTCCACAGGGGACTCTGGAAAGGGTGCCGAAGGTAGGCGAGAGGCACACAGAGACAGACCATGTGGCAGCCAGGCAGCCCCCGAAAAGAGAGACACTGAGACAAAAGGGAGTCTTCTGCTCGCCCTTCCTTACACATCAGAGAAACTTGCTGCACCTCTGCCACAATGGTGACAGGAAAGGCGGGAGTGGGAAATTTTCCTTCCTAGTACCCCAAGAATCTGAGCCTTCCATATTAAATTTTTCTTTATGAAATGTACTTTTATCTTATAAAATCAAGAACCATGTTCATGGCAACACTGGCTCCTTGACAATGGTATCTCCGGTTTGGAGACAGTCAAGCTGGCCATGGGGCATGGTGGGCAGGCCAAGAGATGAATTTCTGCTGTCTTCTGGCCTCCAGCTCCTTGGAGGGGTTGAGGATATGAGCCAGAGGAAGGTGGCAGGGTTGCAGTGGCAAACTGGCTTTGGACAATGAACCCTGACCTTGCTGCATTCCTTTTGCTTCCACCACTAGTCTGTTTGGACTCTTTAGGTGGGGCTATCTTTGGAGATCGTGACTGCTACTCAAGATTTGAGTTTAGGGAGTGGGGGCAGCCTCCACAGGTGGGGCACCCGTGCCCTGCAGGTATCGACAAGATCCACCATCTGTAATGTCCTTGGCACAATAAAACCAAATGTCAGTTTCCCTGAGCAACTCTGTTCTGTATGGGGCAGGGGTGGATGGGCCTCTGGGAAGCTTGCCCTGAGTTCTACTTGTTCTCCAGTAGGTGCTGTCTGTAGGCTGGGGTTCATCTTTGATCTGTTTATTAAATTAACTTCTTGCCAGGTGCAATTTATGTAGAGCCTAGGCAGTTGAAACTAACCTAGGCCACATAACCAGGATTCTGTTTAACAGAACCAGCAATAAGAAACCTCTTCTAGTACTGGGTCATGCCTTTGAACCCAGCACTGGGGAGGCAGAGGCAAGTGGATCTATCTATGACTTTTAGGCCAGCCTGATCTACATAGTAGAGTTGCAGGCTGGCCAGGCTACACAATAAGATGCTTTTTTCAAAAATCATAAACTTCCTCAGTGGCAAATCTACTTTGAAGCCCTTACTCCCACCTAACCAAATTTCTAAATGGGAGCCTAGGGATAATTATGGACTGTGTTTGGGCTAAAGGCCATGACTGAATTTTGTCAGAATTTCCACTCTCAACCTTAATGTTCATTCTTGTGATAATCTGATGAAGAAATAAAACAATTGATAATAAGCTACATGAGTTTATTGAAAGTGACCAGAGGTGACCCCTGCCTGACTGGTTTTCATAAGCTGGAAAATGAAGTGGCTAAATCCTTTTTTATTATTTGCTTCCAAATTCTGTTGACACCTCTGTCTATCCCTCCTAGGGTTTGTAAAGCCCAGGTTGAAAAGGCTGGCTGACCCTCAGATTTTTCTCAAAACAGTATTCTCCCCACCATGCCTCAGTGGGGTCCTTGCAGAAGGCTGTGTGTGGTAACCCCACAGGTGAGGGTGTGGTTTGCCCAGTGGGCAGCTGCAGGGTATCTGAAATACATGGCCAAGCATGAGCACGCCAAGGGGGTTGATTTAAAATCTATCTGCATTTTCTAGCTGTGTGGCTTTGGGCTCTCTTTGAGTTTAAAGTGCCCCATCTGCAACTACAGGGGTGATTAATGTCTGCTACCTCATGCTCTCTGATTTGTGAGTATTGACAGAGAATGTGTATGGTCAATAATGTACTACTGGGCACAGTACCTGGTACATTCTTAGAGCACAAATGTTGGGGTTATTAACAGACTTAGGGGTGGGGGTATTATCGTATTTTGTAAGTTTGTACCATTTGGCCTCAGCCTGCCTCTTGCTACTCTTGGCTTTTTCTTGCAATTTGCCCTAATCCTGTCTTCAGCTACCAACCTTATTTGTCTTTTAAGACAGAGGGGTCACCTGAGAAACCCCTGTGTGATCGATCTCATTCACATTCTCACTTCTGTCTACAACTATCCCCAATAACTGTACTATAAATAAACTTCTGGGCTGGGGCTGTGATGCTTACTTATCTTGTTTGTGTGTGTCTTAAGATCTACCCCTGCACTAAAGCCTGTCAGGCTCACAGTGAAACACCTAGTAATGTTGGCTGAGTTAAGGGAAATGACATAACTGCTGTGCTCTGTGTGTATTGTCTGTCCTGTGACCACAGTGAATCTACCACTCCTGAGTAGTTCAGTGTCTCGGACTGAGTGTATGTGTCTGTGTCCAATGAGGGCTTGTTTCCAGGTGTGTCAGATGGTGACTTGAGTGTGGGACTCTGCCTATGACAGTTTGTGTCTGGTATCTGAGAGAAGTGCATGTTTGCGTGGGTCTGTCAGTGCCAGTGCATCTGTAGTTTGTCTGGATACTTTCAGTGATAAGACTGCGTTATCTGATAGTGTGTATGTGATTGGATCTATTTTTGTGACATTGCTTATCTATGTAGTGCTCAGATCACTACATGCCTGCTCTGGAGCTGTGTGTGTGTGTGTGTGCATGTGTGCGTACATGTGTAACCTCTGTGTATATTGTGACAGAATCTGGGTCCCTCATTTCTGGGGCAATCTTTATGTAAATGTGGGTATCTGGTGGTAGTTGTGTGCTTGCAATAGGTTTGTCAGTTTCTGGTGGGGCATAGGTATTAAATGGTCCCATGGGACAGTACAAGTAAAGTCGTATCACTGTATTTCTGGGATGTTATTTTCTGGGTGTATCTTCATGTGCATCTAGGTCTAGAACAGGTCTGCCTGAATGTATCTGATTGTATCTTTCATGGTGGTTCTCCCTCCGTCTGTATATGTCTGTGTGTGGGTATGTGACTTCCACACACAACTGTAGATGAGAAAACAACTTGTAGGGATCGCATACAGGTTGGCAGACTTGGGTAGCAAATACCCTTTCCCTCTGAGTCATCTCACCTGCGGTGCTTTTGGTTTTAAGTCATATTCTCACTATGTTCCCTAGTCTGCCCGCCGATTCATGGTGGTCCTGACTCAGCATACAGAGGACTTGGATTCCACATGTACTCTACATCGCCTAGCTTTCCATGTATCTTTGGAGTTGTGTGGATGTCTTCCTGGACATGAGGCCCTCTGGATATTTACACAGACATGGCTCTTCACTTCTTCAGCCTTTCAGATCCTACCTCTTTAACAAGGAAGTTGTGGTTCCCACAAGAACCAAGCCTTGTCATTATAGATTCTAGACCCCCTGACTGGTCAAGTACTAAGTCTAGCCAGGTTTGTGGAGGATAATGGCAATTAAAAAAATCACCCTTCAGGGGCCAAACTGCCATTGACGGCCCTGCTCCCCTTCCTTGTCATGGTGGAAATAAATGTTTCCTTCCCTGAATAATGGACCAGCTCTTTTTATAAGGGTCTGGTTACCGTTTTGAGGCAAAGGATGCTTAAGCTTGGGTGAGAAACACCCTTGCATCATAGGATCCTGCCTAGCTCCAGGTTCTGATTGGTTTTTTGTTGTTGGGGTTTTTGTTTGTTTGTTTGTTTCCCGAGACAAGGTTTCTCTGAATAACAAGTCCTGACCCAAAACTCGCTCTGTAGACCAGGTGGGTCTCGAACTCAGAGATCCGCCTGCTTCTGCCTCTCGAGTGCTGGGATTAAGGGTATGCGCCACAACCGCCCGGTCAGGCTTTGATTCTTAAAAGCTGGTTTGGCGTTGTCTCTTCACCGATCCAAGGCTGCAAAAGCGACGGCGGCAGCAAACCTGCATCCTAGGAAAGGAGGCTGTGCTTTTTTTTTTTTTAAGTGTGTACACACACCCTACCACACTAACAACCAAAACAAACGGGGTTGTCGCAAAGGGATTCCCAAAACCTGTTCGAGTGTGCTGAGTGCGTGTGCACGAGCGCGTGTCTGTGTGCCTGTGTGCGCGCGCGGCCGCCCCCGCCCCCACATTTGCATACAGGCCCCGCCCCCGCGGAAGAACCTGGCATGTATTTGCATAAGGGACACTTGAAACGTTGATGGTGGCATGCAAATAAGGACTGGCTCCGATTGGCCGGGGTACAGCAGGTGCCGTGTCCGGATTGATCAAAGCCAGGTGGGCGGGGCTGTCGCGCAGGGCGACTCTCCGGGAGGCGCGTGCCCCCGCTCAGTAGCGTTGGGGCTGGCGCGCGCGACGAATCTTAACGCTGCGCCGTCTGCGGGCGCTTCCGGGCCACCAGATTCCCTACCTTCCACCCTGGCGCCCCCCAGCCCTGGCTCTCCGGCCGCTCTGCCCCGGGCATCTACGCCCTGCGGGCTCAGCGGATTCAGCGGGCTCAATCTACGCAGCTCCTCCTCCATGTTGACCAAGCCTCTGCAGGGGCTTCCTTCGCCCCCTGTAACCCCCACGCAGCCTCCAGGTGAGCGCAGTCTCCCCTGTCACAAGCAGGTTGGGTGGACTGGAATGATTGGTGTCGGTATGGGGGCGAGAGTCACGGCTGGGATCAGAGTACACCGCCACCCTGATTTCCTCGCCTCCGCTTGCGTAGGTGGCAAGAATCGGGCAGCTTTCGAGGCCGAATACCGACTTGGCCCTCTCCTGGGTAAGGGAGGCTTTGGCACCGTCTTCGCGGGACACCGCGTCACGGATAGACGTCAGGTATCCCCTAAAGGGGTTCTGGGAGGGTCAGGTGTTTTGGCGAAGGGTGGTGGTGGGTGAACGGAGATGCCACTTGTTCCAGTGGGGAGCTTGCAAATGTGTAGTAGAATCATAAGGAGCAGGGTTGCTCTGTGTGTGTATGTGTGTGTGTGTGTGTGTGTGTGAATGTGAGTGCGCACATGTGTCTACAGTCCAGGTGTGTATGGGGGTGGGCTGGAATTCTGGAAGACCGGGTATTTGTACTGGGAAGGGGGCAGATCTTCAGAACTGGACCCCAAGAGCCATGGTATTTGCGTGCGTGTGTGTTTGTGTGTGTGTGTGCGCGCGCGCTCGTGTGTACGTGTGGGGGGAGTGGGGATTTTTTTGAGTAGGTGTTAAGAGTGGAGTCGTGAAAACAAGAATCCAGATACGTAGTTGTTGTGCCCTGGAGATGGGTAGAATTATGGAGGAGGGCTTGCGATGTCAAAAAACTTAGAATTTGAATGTTGGGATATGGGTCAATGGTGGGTCGTTTGTCCATCATTCACAAACACTGAGTTCAACACCAGCGTCACAGGGTGGGGGATGTAGGGAGACAGTGGGAAAGAGAAAACAAAAGAAAAAAATACAGCTCCATTCTAGATTTCAGGAGGTCTTGATGCTTTCCCGACAAGAGCTCAGGAGTAAAGATGCTAGACGGAGTGAACACGATTCTGGGGCCTTCAGAGTGCTGGATAGGCATCCAGGCTCCAGTGGGTGTGATACGTATGAGAACTAGAAATACTAGAGTGGAGAGACTGGAATTGGGCAGAGGGTCTAGATTAAGAAGATTCTGGGATCACCGGCTGGCCCCCTTATCTCAGTATTTTTTCTAGGTGGCCATCAAAGTAATCTCCCGGAACCGTGTGCTTGGCTGGTCCACCGTGGTGAGTGTCTTTGGTGTGTACGTCATGACCCGTGGACTCCATCACCGAACTCACCCCTTGATTTTTTTCTAGGGGGTGGATTATTCCCTGGGCCTTGAAACCGTGAGAACCTCACCAACCTGTGTTTACTGCCTTTATGTGATAGTTCTGATTTCACCTCAATTTGCCCAGAGCTCTGGATTCTCCTCTCAAACTCTCCTTTTGCATCTTTCTTCCAAACACTGCTTCTGGGGCTGTTCACAAGACATGCTGTTGGGGAAGGAGGGGCCTAGGTCACTGGTTGTCATGGTGATGCTGGCTGCTGCCGCTGCCACCCGGAGAAAGCTAACGGACTTCAGGGCGGGTCTGGGCAAATTGTAGGTAAGAGCTCCCCCTGGTGGGCATTTCAGACAGTCTATGCCAACCCTGGGACGGAGAAGGGAGGGCGAGCCTGCGCAGTAGCCGAAGAATTTGCGTCTCCGTGAGAACCTGTCTGCGACTGTGCAAGTTAGTGGGCCTGTAACGGACCTCACCTGAAGCAACAAGACCCTTGACACTGCCTGTTTAGGTGTGGGGGGTGGTGTTATTGAGTTGCGGTAGTTGAACTGATTAGTAAGACTGACAAAACGTCGCCTTCATTGAATGTTTGCTCTGTGCCAGGTCCTTTGCAGTTAATCACTGTAAGCTGTTTTTAACAAATGAAAGCCAGTATTGGTGGTGCACACCTGTAATCCCAACATTCAAGAAGCTGTGACAGTAGGATTTCCGTGGATTTTTTTCTTTCTTTTTGTTCTTTTTTCTTTTTCTTTTTTATTTTCGAGATAGGGTTTCTCTGTAGTTTTTGGTGCCTGTCCTAGAACTAGCTCTTGTAGACCAAGCTGGCCCCGAACTCACAGAGATACACCTGTCTCTACCTCCTGAGTGCTGGGATTAAAGGCGTGCGCCACCACCGCCCGGCGATTTCTGTGAATTTGAGGCCAGCTTGGGCTACATGGCAAGATCCTGTCTCAAAAATGAGGCAAAATTTAAAAGCCAGAGAACGTCTATGCGGTGACATAATTATAGGCACTTTGCAAAGTACGACATTTATTCGAATTCAGTAGGTACTAGATCTCTTCTACTAACTGCTCTGTCCATCTAGCATATTGAGTCCTTCAACACTTATACAATAATAGTATTTAATTACTTTTCATTGCTAGCCTCTCTTTCCTGTAAACTACTTCCATTTAGAAACATTCATAGAGTTATCTAGTGTTCATAAAAACTGCCCTGATCTGGATGTTGGCTAATAAGACAGGTAAATATATCCCATGATAACATGATATTTTTTTTTTTTTTTTTGGTTTTTCGAGACAGGGTTTCTCTGCAGCTTTAGAGCCTGTCCTGGAGCTAGCTCTTGTAGACCAGGCTGGTCTCGAACTCACAGAGATCCGCCTGCCTCTGCCTCCCATGATAATTCTTATGCAGAGGGACTTAAATTTTAAATTTGAAGGCCAGGCATGGTGGTGCACACTTTAATCCCAGCACTCTGGAGGTAAAGGCAGGTGGATCTCTTGAGTTCCAGGCCAGCTTGGTCTATGTAGAGATCCTGTCTCAAACCCCATCCCCCCCCCCCAAGAAAGAAAACACTTCAACTTATTCAAATATTTACTGAGCTGCTACATGCCAGATGTATATGGCTTCTGCTCATTTCACTCTGATGGATTTGAGCCTTTGAAAGGCTACTGAGGTCTGGAAAAAGGGAGATGGCTTGCCAAAGGTCAAAAATCAGTGCTCTGAAAATAAACTGCCATATTGACAGTAGGGCTCAGACTTACCATCTACCTTCTGTTTTTTCCTTTTCACTTCCCACCCCAGTCAGACTCAGTCACTTGCCCACTTGAGGTAGCACTGCTGTGGAAGGTGGGTGAAGGCAACGGGCATCCAGGTGTGATACGCCTGCTTGACTGGTTTGAGACCCCAGAGGGCTTCATGCTGGTCCTTGAACGGCCTATGCCTGCCCAGGATCTTTTTGACTACATCACAGAGAAGGGCCCACTGGGTGAAAGCCGTAGCCGCAGCTTCTTTACCCAAGTAGTGGCAGCTGTCCAGCACTGCCATGCTCGTGGAGTTGTCCATCGTGATATCAAGGATGAGAACATCCTGATAGACCTGTGCCGGGGTTGTATTAAACTCATTGATTTTGGTTCTGGCGCTCTGCTGCATGATGAACCGTACACGGACTTTGATGGTAAGGATTCTTCCCTACAATTTATGCGGGGGGGGGGGGGGGGGAGCTGTTTTTAGTCTTCTGGCTTTTTGGCTATTGGATTGTCCTTGTAACCTTTGACCTAAATTGTACCCTTTAAGGTTCTTGATTCTCAAGCCCAGTTACAGTTTCTTATTTAGTGTGGGGATCTTGTTAGTGTTGGGTTTTGTTGTTGGGTTTTTTGTTTGTTTGTTTGTTTGTTTTGCTGGTAAGACAGTCTTAGTGTTAACTTGGAATTGCTCTTTTTAAGCTGTTTTGCTGCTGACAGGACTCTACTGTTAAATGTGAAGCAGTATTCTCCAGCAAGTGGATACTCTTCTTTAATTTACAGTTCATACTTCTAGGGACACAGGGTTCGACAAAGGGCACCATCAGGGAAAGATCTAATTCTTGGCTTGTGTGCAGGGACAAGGGTGTATAGCCCTCCAGAGTGGATCTCTCGACACCAGTACCATGCCCTCCCAGCTACTGTCTGGTCACTGGGAGTCCTGCTCTATGACATGGTCTGTGGGGACATTCCCTTCGAGAGGGACCAGGAGATTCTGGAGGCTGAGCTCCACTTTCCTGCTCATGTCTCCCCAGGTGAGGCCCTCGCTGACCCCACAGGCTTCCTTCCTCCCAGGACTGGGTACTCTTTGCTGACTGCTAATCTCCCTTGTGCTTCTTGACCCCACAGATTGCTGTGCCCTAATCCGCCGGTGCCTGGCCCCTAAACCCTGCTCCCGACCTTCACTGGAGGAGATTCTGCTGGACCCCTGGATGCAAACACCAGCTGAAGAAGCGCCCATCAATCCCTCCAAAGGAAGCCCCACCCCCTTACCCTGGTCCCTGCTTCCCTAGGCCCAGCCAGGCTCTCTGGTTGGAATCCCATGGTCATGCTACAGGGATAGATGGACATCTGTTGACCTGGTTATACAGGTTGTTAAAATCCAGTATTACTAAGGTCAGGGAATAAGGATCAGGGGTCAGAAGATAGCCAAGTCTGCCCAGTTCCTATCCCAATCCTGTGAAGGAGCTCTCCTCCCGGAACCTGTGGTCCCTTATTTGGGAGGGGGGAGTTAGTTGTTTCTTGTTCTGTTAAGGATGTTTATTTGGTTGGATTCCTTCCCTTCTAGTCCTATGATTCTTATTATGACATTATAGTCCCTACACTGGCACCTCCTATCCTACTACCACAAACTTAGACACTTAGTTCAAATGCTCTCACTCGGGCAAGGGTGCTTTCCTTAAATACCCCAGCAGCTCTTTAGCAAAGGGGCCCTTACCCTGGGATCTCAATTCAGTTGCTGCTTGCCTGCCTTAGCCCAGAAGTGATTATTCTGGAGAAGGTAACACCCTATTAAGCCCTATTAATTAGTATCCCAGTGCTTTTTAATTTAATTTTATTTTATTTTTATTTTATTTTTTTGGTGAGGGGACCCTATTGTTATCCCAAGTGCTCTTATTCTGGTGAGAAGAACCTTACTTCCATAATTTGGGAAGGAATGGGAGATGGACATCATCGGACACCACCAGAGACTAGGATGGGATGGATGGTTTTGGGGGGATGGGATGGAGGAAATAAGTCTTACTGTTTGTTCTCCTGGGGTCCCCCCTCTCCAACTTTTGCTGCCTCCTCCTGAGCCAGGATTGTCCAGTGGTAAAGTGTAAATAATTATGTACTGGAGGTAGGAGAGCTGCAGCTGTGCCCTCCTGTCCCTTCTCCCCCTGCCTGGATTATTTAAAAAGCCATGTGTGGAAACCTATTTAATAAATAATGAAGTCACGAATGAATGGTCATTTATAGAGGTAGGCATTAATGGAGCATCTACTGCCTGTTGAGTTTAGATGGCTGGAGAAAAATCTCTGAAGAAAAACCAAGTCAGAGAGGGGGGCAGTCTGACCGTTTTTGTTTTGTTTTCAGATGGGGTCTTTTTGAAGCCCAAGCGAGCCTCAAACTTGGAGTGCTGGGATTTACTTGCACAAAAATAAATCCCAGGCTCCAACTGGAATTTTTCTAGCACTTTCTGTGTAGCTCTTAACTTGATTTAAATCTTAATTTTGTCTTTGCCTTTCATGCTCCTCCTTTGCATCTTCCTCAACTCACCTCCCTTGGTCTCTCTAATTCTGACGTCAATTGTCCTGAACCTGCTTCTCATTTTCCTAGGTGACTAAGCCTTCCCTACTCTAGTTCAGCAATGAATTCTATGAACCTAGCGGTAGGCCTATGACTCACTTGCCCCGCCTTCTCGAAAGTCCGATCCCTCCCAGTTGGCCTCCGGGCCTTAGAGGGCGGGACCTGGCTGGGACCTGGCTGGTGGGACTAGAACTGGGTTTCTGATGCGAGGAGGGTGGTGCCATCTGAAAGTTCCAATAAAAGCGGAGATGGAAGAACAACGGAACCAATGAAACCGCGGGACGGCTTGGGAAGGTGGTTCAGACTGTAGGGGTCAGTGAGGCGGGCCAACGGGAGGTGTGGGCCGGGTCTAGTGTTGCCAGCGTGCCAATAGATGTGTAGAGGCTGCGGGAGACGGGTCTCCGGCATTCTTGGTCTCCAGCTGATGGAATCTGGAAAGTCCGAAACCACCATTTTAGAATCAGGCTTGGAACGGGCTAAAAACACCACCTCTCAATCCCAGCTAATGCCCCGCCCTCCATGCCGGAGGTCCGGAAGCGGACGTGATGGATACGGAAGTAGCCTGCTGTTGCCGAGGGGACGGGACGGGCAGATGCCAACATGGCAGCGGTTGGGGTTGGCGGATCATCCGCGGCGGCCGGGCCAGGGGCCGTGTCCGCGGGCGTGCTGGAGTCTGGGTCGGCTACAGCGGGTGAGATGATCTCAGGCAGAGAGCAGTTGGCCGGGCGGAGTTGGGGGACCTTGGAGGTGGAATGATCCTTGACTGAAGTGACAGCGGCATCTCGTGTAAACGGACCGACGTGTGGTGTGTGTGTGTGTGTGTGTGTGTGTGAGAGAGAGAGAGAGAGAGAGAGAGAGAGAGAGAGAGAGAGAGAGAGAGAGAGAGAGAGAGAGAGAGAGAATGTGGAAGAAGGGAGGAGAGAACGGATCATTGTAGGTTGCAGGTAGAAATCGGTCGTTTTGTGGGTGTTTGTGACGGGGCCCTAGACTTGGAAATAAAGACCGTTATGAATGTGTGGGGATATTTCCTTTTGAGGAAGCTAAGACCACTGAGAATGTTCGGGGGCTGTGGGCAATCTTTAATTGCAGAAGGGAGAGACGGATTCTGGGATAGGAGTTTTTCCTTATAGAAGGGAGAGAGACGATTCTTAGGGTGGTGGCTTCTTCCTTATAAAGGGACCTTATAAATTGTCAGGGTGGGGCACATCCTTGTATGACTAGTGGATCCATTTTGAGCATAAGGCTGTCCTTCATTACATGGAGAGTATGTTCTGGGGCTGTCCCATCCAAATGGAGATAGTTCTATTTATGTTGAGGTGGGAGGGTTCCTTCCTTATAGGTCAGGGAAAGAACATTCTGAGGGTGCCAAGTCCTATATAGCAGAGAGAGCTCATTGTCAGTGTGGGTAGAACAAAGAATTGTTCTGTGGCTGGGAGGAGGGTGTACGGCAGTAGGGAAGTATTTCCGTATGTGATTAAGGTAATCAGACTGTTGGGTAACCATTATAGGAGATAGGAAAGTAGTACAGTCCTTAGGAGGTGGACATTTTAAACAATTGCCCCATTCATTATATTCTGATATTATTTCATTTATGGGACAGTCCTGCAAGTAGAAACATCACTTCATAGAAATCCTCGATTTGCTCATCCACAAAATGGGATGTTTTGAAGTACCATCAGAGACCAAGTGCTGGGTGGGAATCCATGTGAACCCCTTAGCGCAGTGACAGGCGTGCTGCACGCATTCAGTAAATACGGGCAATGCTGTCGGGGAAAGAGCTGCTTCCCCGGGGAGGGAGAAGTGGGTATGTGTGTCCAGGGCCTACCCAGGCCATTTCCTCACACCTTACCAGGAATTCCACAGTAAGAGCTGGCCAGAATGGGACCCTGTCTGACCCTTGCCGGCAGGTAGGGAATCAGATTCTCAGTTGAGTCAGGAAGGGCAGGCAGAGGAAGTTCCAGTGGTGGCTGGGAGGGTTTTGATTGAGAAGAGAGGGGAGGTGGGTGACTAAACCCTGACAGCTTCTGACTCCATCCTTCTATGTCCCTTCCACTCCCTACAGCTCACCGACGCCTCAAGTATATATCCTTAGCTGTGCTGGTGGTCCAGAACGCCTCCCTCATCCTTAGCATCCGATATGCTCGCACACTGCCTGGGGACCGCTTCTTTGCCACCACCGCTGTAGTCATGGCTGAAGTACTCAAAGGTGTCACCTGTCTCCTGCTGCTCTTCGCACAGAAGAGGGGTATGAGGCAGGGAAGGGGCTGGTTGGTTGATCTGACTTCCTGTGTGTAAGCACGCCCAGGAGGCTTGTTTTCTGAGAGAATCTTTATGAAAGTGCTTGCGGAGTATGTAAGCGCCATCTAAGCTTCCTTGCCACTCCAGCTGTGCGAAGTTGCCTCGGCACTTGTATGTGTTCCCTTAAACCTGGGAACTGCAGTAGTGACATAGTCTGCCCAAAAGGCAACAGAACACTCAACAGTGATTCAAAGATTTAACTTTATCCTGTGGAAGCCAAGTGTGGTGGCACATGCCCCTAGTAACAGCATTTGGAAGGTGGAAGCAGGACGATGAGGAGCTCAAGGTCATCTTTGACTACGTAGTGTAGTGAATGTTCAGGGATAGCTTGAGCTATCTGAAATTCTATCACAAGGAAGCATAATAAAAATCATACATAATAAAATAATATCATCTGAGGCAGGAAGATCATAAATTCCAGGTCTTCCTAGGCTGAAGCAAGATCCTGTCTCAAAGCTGGGCGCATGCCTTTAATCCCAGCACTTGGGAGGCAGAGGCAGGTAGACCTCTGTGAGTTCAAGGCCAGCCTGGAAGGCAGACCTCTGTGAGTTTGAGGCCAGCCTGGACTATAAAGAGCTTGTTTCAGGACAGGCACCAAAGCTACAGAGAAACCCTGTCTTGAAAAAAAAAAATCCAAATAAAAAGTGTTTGGCAGGAAACATGATCCTGCCTCAAAACAAAACAAACAAACAAAACCCCTAAACCACCAATGAACAAAAAAGCAAAACCAGATCTGATGGTGCAGGTCTGTAATCTCGGCTGCTTGAGAAGCTGAGGCAAGGAAATCATAAGTTCAATACTAGCCTGATCAACTTTGTAAGACCCAGTCTCAAAACATAGGACTGGCAAGAGAACTTAGCAGGTAAGGTAAAAAAAAACTCTTGCCATGCAACCCTGACAGCCTGAGCTCTATTCCCAGGACCCATGATGGAAGGAGAGAACTGACTTTAGCCTCTAAGTTGTCCTTGGACCTCCACACCATGGAATGTGCATGCCCACACTCAAACGCATATATCACACATAATACTGATAAAAGGACTGGAAATGTAGCCCAGCTGTAGAACACTTGCCTAACTTGTTTAGGGCTGTAGGTTCATCCCCAGTAACACACATACCCACAACGTGCGCGCGTGCAAAAACCAAAACAATTGGGGCGGGGAAGATGGCTTCATGGGTTAAATGCTGGGCGGTGGTGGTGCACGCCTTTAATCCCAGCACTCAGGAGGCAGAGGCAGGTGGATCTCTGTGGGTTCAAGACCAGCCTGGTCTACAAGAGCTAGTTCTAAGATAGCTAGGGCTGTTATACAGAGAAACCCTGTCTCAAAAACAAACAAGCAAAAAATAATAAGGTGGAAAGTGATAGAGGAAGACACCCAATATGAGCTCTGTCTTCCACATGCCCATGCATGGATGAGGGCAGCAGTCCATCCACATTCCCACACACAAATCAGAAACCCAAAAGATTAAGTGGTTCATAAGTGTTCAAAGTTATAATGCCTCCTTTCTTTTCTTACTTTTCTTTTTTTCAAGACAGAGTTTCTCTGTGTAACAGCCCTGAGTGACCTGGGACTCACTCTGTAGACCAAGCTGGCCTTGAACTCAGAGATCTGCCTGACTCCTGAGTGCTGGGATTAAAGGCATGCCCCACAACCACCTGGCAACAATAGCTTTTATCCACAGTTTTTATTATTATTATTAATTTGGGAGGTGGGCACCCATGTGCTATGCATGCATTGGAAGTCAGTAGACAACTTAAAAGAACTGAATCTCTCCTATCATATGGGTCTTGGGAATTCTTGTCAGGCTTGGCAGCAAGTACCCTTACCCTGATGGGCCATCTTGCTGGCCCTATTTTGATTTTTTGAGATCAAAATAGGGTTTCTAACACTGTAGCTGAGCTTGGTTTTGAACTCCTGATCCTCTTGCCTCCCAAATATGAGGATTTTAGGTATGCGCCACAATGATGACCCACAAACTTAATTTGTTTGCCTGTCTGGCTCTCCCTCTCTTTCCCTTTTGAGACACGATCTCACTGCACTAACTAGCCCGGTCTTAAACTCCAGCTGGTGGGCTAAAGTGTCCCTCCTCCCTCCACCTCTGTGGTAGCTTGGGTTGCAGGTACAGGCGCTTCATCACTCTCTGCTCACTTTGCTTTTCCTCACCCTCAGTGTTGAACACTCGCTCAGCATGTGCTAAAGTCCTAGGTTCCATCCCCATCACTATAAAAGGAACAGAACTTGTGTGCTTGTAATCCTGGCACTTGAGTAAGAGGCTTTCCTCAGCTATATAGTAAGGCTTTGTCTGAAAAACCAAAATAACCAGCAACCTAAACCTGACCTGATGTGGAGTTCTTGGTATACCTGTGTTTTGAGTTTTTCCACTTTGTGTGTATATGCACATAATTCTCCACAGAAATATGAATGTGCTTTTTTATGATATGCAGTTATAGCTATGCAGGATTTGTGATGTATTTTGTGGTACGCACATTACCTTCTTAACACCTGGAAAATACCAAGTCAGAAATCCATTAATTACTACTGAAATAAGTGCTGTGATGGATGGGGGAGAATTTTATGGATCAGTATCAGACAGGCATTCTAAGCTGACCCTGTGCAGTGTGGTTATGGAGATCTTCTAGGGATAACTGACTTCAGGTAAAACCTAAAAGATGAATTCATCCTTGGTTCCATAGCAACTTCAAGGCCAGTTTGGGTTATATGAAATCTGTCTAAATGAAATAATAGTAAGATGTAGGGCTGAGTATATAACTCAATTGGTAAAGAATGTGCTTAACAGACTTGGGGGTCTTAAGTTTAATCTCAAAGACCAAAACTAAAAATGTGATGAGTTTTGCTGGGTGGTGGTGGCACACACCTTTAATCCCAGCACTCCGGAGGCAGAGGCAGGCGGATCTCTGTGAGTTCAAGGCCAGCCTGGTCTACAAGAGCTAGTTCCAGGACAGGCTCCAAAGCTACAGAGCCCTGTCTCGAAAAAAATGTGGTGAGCTTTACATAGACCTTATTACATAGGAAATGATACTCAGTTAATTGTAGAAATTCTCAACGAGACTTCTATTTAATGGTCAAGAACTGGCGTGGTGGCGAACGCCTTTAATCACAGCACTTGGGAGACAGGCAAGGTGGATCTCTGAGTTCAAGACCAGTCTTGGCTACAAAGTGAGACCATGTCTCAAAAAAACAAAAAAACAAAAATAGGATTACATTCAACTGGTACATGTTGGTGCCTACTCAAGAAGCTAGGGCAGAAGGATGGAGGAGAATTTGAGTCCAGCCCAGGCTCCTTAGAGAGACTCTGTTTTGAGAAGAAAGGAAAAAGGGCTGCATTCATCCATAGGGCAGGGGCAGCTTAATGTGTCTAGGGCTAAGAAAAAGATTTGTTTGATGGGAAATGGACTCTGTCCTCAAGTGGCTCATGGACCATTAAGGAACTAAGATGCTTAAAAGCCTTGGGTTGGATGTGTAGCTCAGTGGTGTGTGAGGCTCTGGACTAACCACAAAACAAACAAATCTCAAACCTCCCTTCTGAGAGATAGTTATATGCCCCTGCCCAGGAACCAAGAAGCTCTATGTCACATGCTTCTAGTTACTGGTGATTATTTCATTGTAGAGACATGTCAAGTGCTTGCCCTTGACATGAATGGGTTCATGCCAGGGAGGTAGCTCTCAGGTGGGTAGACTGTGGTTGATAGCAGGCAGAGTGAGATAGGTAATAGTTTTGTGACCATTAGTCTTCTTTTCTTACAGTGTTAGGGTAGAACCTGGGGACACACACACATCTGCTAGGCAAGTGCCCAACCCCTGAACTATATCACCATTCCCCTTTGCAACCATAAAGTTCTGCATCAGAAAGGCTTTTTGTTTAAAAGACATAATCTCATTATGTAGTCCTTACTGGTCTGGCACTGGCCTGAAACTAACCAGATCCACCTGCCTCCATCTCCCAGGTGTGGGAATAAAAGGTGTGTGCCACCAGGCCAAACTCAGAAAAAGTTCTTATTGGCATTGCTGTGCTACTGTGGAAGAAACTGAGCTGCTGGGAGGGGGAGAGTAGTTCGGCGGTGAGGGAAGGCAGGACTGGGAGGTGAGCAAAGGGGCCAAGCCTGGTCCCAATCCTCAGCAGACCTTCTTCTCACATAGGTAATGTGAAGCACCTGGTTCTCTTCCTCCATGAGGCTGTCCTGGTGCAGTATGTGGACACACTGAAGCTTGCCGTGCCCTCTCTCATCTATACCTTGCAGAATAACCTCCAGTATGTTGCCATCTCCAACCTGCCAGCTGCCACTTTCCAGGTGAGCCCAGCCCAGCATAGCTCCTGGGGAAGTGGGAGAGGGAGAGGGAGACGGAGGGAGGTGGTCTGTAAAGAGCAGGAACTATGTCACTTTCAGAATATTCTTGGAACTCCCTCCATATATGTCAAAATTGGGAATAAGGGGAATGCTGGGAAAACTGAAAATATACCTGAGACCAGACATGGTGGCATATACCTGCAAACCCAGCACTCAGGAGGCTGAAGCAGGAGGATTTAGGGTTTGAGGACTACAAAAAGAAACTATTTCTTGGACTGGAAAGATGGCTTAGAGGTTAAGAGCACTAGCTGTTCTTCCAGAGGTCCTGAGTTCAGTTCCCAGCACCCATATGGTGACTCACAATGAGATCTGGTGCCCTCTTATGCCATGCAGGTAGAACAATGTATACATAATGAATAAATATTTCAAAAAAGAAACTATTTTAGGGGGCTTAAGAGATGGGGCTCAACAGTTAAGAGTACTGAACTGCTCTTCTACAGGACCCAGGTTTGAGTCCTAGCACCCACATAGCACTCACAACCATTTCTAGCTCCATTTTCAGAGGATTTGATGCCCTCTTCACCTCCAAAAGCACAGATTTTCATGCAGGCAAAATATCTGCATGCATCAAATATTTCTTAAAGGCAGAAACTCTATCTCAAAGAAAAGAAATACCTGGAAAGAGTCTTTGAATGCTTATTGGTAAATCTGTGGCATCTATGGTTAGTCTTGTTTTCAGAAGGTTGATTAAAGAACCTAGATGTAGCAAGGTTGCCTGGGTTCAAATCCCAGCGCTGCTGCTTTCTAAATATGTGATTTGGGGAGTCAGTCACTTACCTTTCTCCACCTTTATTTGCCCATCCTTATTTTATTATTATTTCATTTTGTTTTCATTAGACAGGGTCTCATGTAGCCCAGACTGACTGTCAACTTGTTATGTAACATGACATGCTATGATCCTCCTGCCTCAACCCCTCAAGTGTTAGGATTATAGGTGTGTGTGCCACCATGCCCTGTTTATGATGAGGTGCTAGGGACCGAACCTAGCACTTTGTGCCTGCCAAGCAAAACTACCAGCTAAGTTGTATCTTCAGCTTTTATTTGTTTGGTTTTTGAGACAGGATCAGTCTGGTCTTGAACTCATTATTCTTACTCCAACTTCTTAGTGTTGTGATTGCAGTCATGAGCGACCATTGCCTAGCTTTCTCATCACTAAATTGCAGATTATAGTGGTGTTCAGTTCCAGGGTACTTGTGAAGATTAGATGCACTATTTCTGATCTAGTGCCCAGACCATGCTGGACACAGTAATCTAAAATATTCTCTGGATTTATTGTGCTTGAAGACGACCCTCTTCACAAAGCTTTCTATTTAATTCATCGCCTGCTCGGAGGCGTTTTACATACATCGTCTTACTTTATAGAGATGATGCCAGGCCTGAGAAAGGACAAGTGATTTGTCCCTATCACAGAGCTAGGAAAGTAGTATTGGGTTGTAGATTTACGTGTGACTCGGGACACTTTGGCACAGCTACCTTTTTGTAACTCACTGGGAGGTTCTTTTTCTTTTCTTTTTTGTTTGTTTCTTTTTCTTTTATTCTATTTTTTTTAGTCTAGAATTCCTTTTTCAAGCCCTCTCAGGTTTTACGTGGGGTTAGTTGACCACGTTGGAGTGCCAGTTGTTGTAAGGGGGGAGAGCCTGCTTGTTTTTCCCAGCCGCCCGGCTAGCTTACACCCAAAATAACCACACAGAAACTGTATTAATTAAGTTACTGCTTGGCCCATTAGTTCTAGCCTCTTATTGGCTAACTCTCATATCTTGATTTAACCCATTTCTATTAATCTGTGTATCCCCACGAGGTCGTGGCCTACCAGCAAAGGTCTGGCAGTGGATCCATGGCATCTCCTCTGTTTGCTTTTCAAGACAGGGTTTCTCTGTAGCTTTGGAGCCTGTCCTGGAACTAGCTCTTATAGACCAGGCTGGCCTTGAACTCACAGAGATCTGCCTGCCTCTGCCTCCTGAGTGCTGGGATTCAAGGCGTGTACCACCAACACTGCCTGGCCGGGAGGTTCTTTTTTTTCTTTTTTTTCTTTTTTTTGAGACCATTTCTAGCCCAGACTGGCCTCTGACTCTACATAACCAAGGATGACTTTGAATTTCTGATCCTCCTGCCTCCATTTTTCGAGTGCTGGGATTACAGGTGTATGCCACTGCATCTGGTGCTGGGGATGGAAGCCAGCAGTCTGTGTATGCTAGGCAAGCTCCTTACCTATTGACTGCATCCCTAGCCATCTGGGAAGGGCTTTGGGAACTAGTTAGCCACAAATTAGTCAGTGGTCAGTGGTTGGTTAATTTTATTGTTATGTACCCCACCTCTCCTTTACATTATGCCTGAAGGGCCACAGTGGGTACTGTCCCCTGCCCCTTGCACTTCCTGGGAGTTGGGGCCAGCCCTCAGTGCCTTCCATATGCAACTTGCAGGTGACATATCAGCTGAAGATTTTGACTACAGCACTGTTCTCCGTGCTCATGTTGAACCGCAGCCTCTCACGTCTGCAGTGGGCCTCCCTGGTGCTGCTATTCACTGGTGTTGCGATTGTCCAGGCACAGCAAGCTGGTAGCGGTGGCCCTCGGCCACTGGATCAGAATCCTGGGGCAGGACTAGCAGCTGTTGTGGCCTCCTGCCTCTCCTCAGGCTTCGCAGGGGTCTACTTTGAGAAGATCCTCAAAGGCAGCTCAGGTTCTGTGTGGCTGCGTAACCTACAGCTAGGCCTTTTTGGCACAGCACTGGGCCTGGTGGGGCTCTGGTGGGCTGAGGGCACTGCTGTAGCCCATCAAGGCTTCTTCTTTGGGTACACGCCTGCTGTCTGGGGTGTGGTACTTAACCAAGCCTTTGGTGGGCTCCTGGTGGCTGTCGTTGTCAAGTATGCTGATAACATCCTCAAGGGCTTTGCCACCTCCCTGTCCATTGTGCTGTCCACTGTTGCCTCCATTCGCCTCTTTGGCTTCCACCTGGACCCTTTATTTGCCCTGGGCGCTGGGCTGGTCATTGGTGCCGTCTACCTCTACAGCCTCCCGCGAGGTGCAGTCAAAGCCATAGCCTCCACTTCTGCCTCTGCCTCCGGGCCCTGCATTCACCAGCAGCCTCCTGGGCAGCCACCACCACCGCAACTGTCTTCTCGAGGAGACCTCATCACGGAGCCCTTTCTGCCAAAGTCAGTGCTGGTGAAGTGAGAGCTGGTAGTGGTTGGGGGAGCCAGGGTAGGGGGTTGGGTGGAGGGGGTTGGGCTGCTGCAGGTCCAAAGTTGTTGCCAGGGCCTGACTTTTGTGGGGTTGGAGGGTTTTTTCTCCCATACTTCTAGAGGAATATGGAACTAGGGATATGAGCCTTCCTGGTAGATGGACCCCCCTTTCCTGAAGGAGCTTTATTGAGCAGCTTCCTCTGACCAAGGCTAACCTCTTTGGGAACAGGGTTGGGGCACTGCTATTCCAGGCTTTTTCCCACGACCCTCTGCTGGAGATGTCCTGTCTCTCATGCCTGGGACAGGTCATCCCAGCCATCCTGCAGACTGGACAAAAGCCCTGCAGCTCTTCAGTAATGACTAATGACTACCCGTGGGGTTCCATTTCCTATTGTATGAGGCCTTCTCTCCTGCACCATCACCCTGGATCATGTCAACAGCTTGGTCTCTGATGTGGCTTTTGGGCAGTTTCCCTGGTACAGAGACCCTTGAAGATCAGCCTGTTGTAAGTGCCTGGAGTGAGGAGAGAGGCACAAGCTGAGAATTTTGCATCAGCTCATCTTGGGGAGGGTGCAATAAACACCATTCGCTGTTCAGTAGTTTGGGCATTTGTGATAATCAGATTAATAATGATCCAGAGTGTTGGGAAAATGGGGAGGGGAAATCCTGAAGTGGCTGAATCTTACGTAATTGAAGAGACGGATGAAGGATTGATTATCTTCTGAAACATCCAGAGAGGAAAAATAAAGCTGCCAATCCCACTCTTCAGCCCCATTGGCTGTTTAAAACACCCGTACTTCATGGCGGGTGCCAGAATTGATGAATCATGGAACCTGCACCCCCGCACTCCCCAAAGCTTATTAACTCCTTAACTGTTTCCCAGATGTGTGTGCCTGTTGTGTGTGTGAGTGAGCGTATGCGTGTGTGTGCATAAATACACGCATGGGAGGTGCCTGGGCTGTCTTTGCTATATGTAAATAGGGCCATTGGATCTTTATTTTTGATTAATTTGTTCTGATTTTTGGGGGTGTTGTTTTCTAAGGAACTGTAATGAACATGTCAGGATACCCAAGCCAAATAAAGATGATGTATTTATTTAGCGCATGTGTAGCTGTCTGACCCGGGGCCTGCTCTCTCCACATAAGCACCGAAATTAACCCCAGGATACTAGTTTACTACTACCGCCTTCACTTGCTCAGGGAACCCTCCTGCCAGTCCACCCCAGCTTTCTGTGTTTCTCTTTCCTTCCCGTGTTCACCACAGGTTGCTCACCAAGGTGAAGGGCTCGTAGCTGCTGGAATTGAAGATGTTGGCCTGCCTTCGTTCTCCCTTCTTGCCCTGGCCCAGCTGGGACTAAACTCTTATCAGTATTAGGGGTAGGGTGAGGTAGACATGGGAACTCCCTGTCCCCACCAACCCTGCCCCACATAGGGCTGACATGACTAACCTGTTAATGGGCCCACCTCAACTTCTGCTACCTTGCAGTATTTCTTAGGTGAGTTTCTGCAAATAAAATGTGTTTTGCATCTTGTCAGCTTGGGTTGGAAAGCCGGGAAAGTAAGAAAGGAAGCACTCAAGCCTCCTGAGTATGATCCACAACAAAGCTTTTATTACAAACAATAAGGGGGCCGGGAGTGTCGCTCATTGGTGGGATACTTATTCAGCATGTGTGAAGCTCTGGGCCCTACATCCAGAGCCTCAAGGAAGAAAGCAGGAAGGCAAACTGCCAAAGCTACAGCAAACGAAGGGTCAGTCCTGCTGTTTGGTTCGGGAGGCCTCAGCGTTGGCGCGGAGCACAGCCCCTGGGGAAGGGTATGGGCGCTGCTGGAAGAGGGGCCCAGCTGCTGTCGTGTCGGCACCTGTCTTGGCCTCATTCCTCTTGGGTAGTCCTGTTGACCATGTGCCCCTGGGGACAACAGAGAATTAGAGGACAGGAAAAGGGTATAGTGGACATTCCCCCAACTGCCCATGATTAAAGAATGGGAAGAAATGCAGGAGGAAGGTACTGTTCACAGGTATAGCGACAAGCATGAAAAACCAAGATTGGCATGGGGTTTCGCTTACCGGGGTGCATCTGAGTATGAGCTGGGATCCATGGGGTCTAATTCTTCATCTTTCCGGCTTGCCACTATAGAAATAAGTCGCTGGTTAAATTCTTCACTTAAGGCCCAAGGAGCCCCAGATCACTGAGCCCCTTCTCCCAGGAGGACGTGGTGCCAGGGGCTACCATGGCTCACAGCACCATTCTCCAGGAGCCCGGGTCTAGATATGCACTCCTTACATTCCTGTGCCCTGGTACCTCACTTGACTCATCCAAGTCCCAACCTGATCTGCTTACCCTTCTTGCTCTTGGGGTAAGGAGCTAGTTCCTCTCTGCGATGGTGGCGCCGGTCTTTGCCATCTTCCCGGTCTGCCTTGTCATACCCCCGGTCCCGATCTCGTTCCCTGTCCCGATCTCTCTCTCTGTCCACTTTGTCATAGCTCCGCTCTCGATCCCGGTCAGACTTCTCATGGTTTCTGTCTGCCTTCTCGTGGCTCCTGTCTGGCTTCTCGTGACTTCGGTCTGACTTCTCATGATTTCTGTCCAACTTCTCATGATTCCGGTCCAACTTGTCCTCAGCATCTGCGGTAACACAGAAGTCCTGAAGCCCTCTCTTATACATATGGTCTCCTCAGCCCCTCTTTGAGACTGTAAGAATCACTGAGATACCCATGCTTTGCCAACTCACCACCAGCATTACTGGTCCTCAGTTTCTTGGCAGATTTGGTAACGACAAAGTTGGGGTCATGTGGTGAGAGCCACGACACGAGGTCTGTCTCAACATTCCAGTAATAAGGGAGTCCACTGTGGGCAGTGAGAGGGATGGGAATGTCAGCACAGATGTCCCTTATGTCAACTGTTTCCCTGACCTCTGCTTAGATCTGCTCCATGGCTCCATAGCAGATACCTTCCTCATTAACACAGGAAGGGAAAAGCCAGCCATCCCTCCTGCCTTATGTTGGTAGGCTCACCAAGAAGGGTCAAACACCTTGTACCAGCTCGGTGGCAGACCCTCTAACCGGGTGGCCTCATAGTCGACAGGATCATCATCATAGTCCTCAGCAATAATCTCTTCCTCTGGCTCTGGAAGAACAGGGAGACAGACAAGCAGTTTAAGAACCCCGGGGGTTCTCTTCCTATACTCAGGGCCTGGGGCCATAACCACTCACATCTATACCACTGTACATGGAAGACAGAGCTATGCATTGAGAGTTGATAGAGAATCTTAAAAAACCTACCAGTTCCTGAGGTCAGATACCATGTGGCCCTGTATCATCCAAACCTATTCAAATGAAATGGGTTTAAATAGCAGGGGGGTTGCCTAAAAACAATGGGTCACCTATTCACCTTCTGAACTGTGATGGGTTTCTGAGTCATGTACAGCAAGGAATTAATTCAAACATTGCTCTGAATTTACTGCCAAGGGCTGACATATATTAAGCCTGCAGCAAGAAACCTGGTGATAGAATAAAAATGGTATTTATTATCAGCTCAATGCCTGGCTATCAGTAGGCCCATAACAGATTTCAGCTGTGGGTATAACTAACAATAAAATGCATATGCCACGCCAATTGGTGGTGGTGCACACCTTTAATCCCGGCACTCGGGAGGCAGAGGCAGGAGGATCTCTGTGAGTTCCAGGACAGCCAACGCTACACAGAGAAACCCTGTCTCAAAAATCCAAAAACCAATGCACATCTCAGCCCAGTGACACCAAAAGAATTGTCACGTATGATCATCCATATTGCTATTGCTAATTATATATAATATTGAGCACCCGGCCTGCTGCGCATGCTTTTGCAAGGCCACCTGCTCCTTCCCGTGTGGAGCCAGCTGGAGAGTCACCATGAGCAAGACCCACCCTCCCGAACTGAAGAAATTTATGGACAAGAAGTTGTCATTGAAGTTAAATGGTGGCAGACATGTACAAGGAATTCTTCAGGGCTTTGATCCCTTTATGGATCTTGTGATTGATGAGTGGAGATGGCCACTAGGGCAACAGAATAACACCGGCATGGTGGTCATACGAGGAAACAGCATCCTCGTGTTAGGAGCCTTGGAAATAGTCTAAACAATGACTGCTTAGCAGAGGAGTTCACATCCTTCCCCAAAGGACTGTTTGACTGGGCTGTAGAATTGGGTCATGTACATTTTCATAACAAACTTCTGTGATACTCGGAGTGCAAATAGATATATACTTTCAGCAATGGGCTCAGTACTCAAGAGACTTAAAATAAAAATGATATGGGGTTTGCCTGAAACTCTGGATTCATACCCTAGCTTCACCAAAAAAAATTTAGCACTATTAGGTACAATGTCTGTGGCTGGCCCAAAGTAGTCCTGTAATAGATGTCAGTTATCCATACAGTATTATGGCGCACTTTCCAGTGCCTAACACACCATATGGGTTAAAACTCACGCCAGATTTTATTATTATTGGCAATAATGTGTAATTAGCAGCTAGTAATACAGTAAACCTGTAGCACGGGTAATAAAAACCCAGACACAGAAATTGGGGTTCAACCTGAAGGTCAGAGAGCAAAAGCAGCTGGTCACTGGCTCTTACGTCTGCTAATGAGACAGACTGAGAGCTGTCTCCTCCCATTTTATAATCCTCTCTAGTTCTGGGTTCTAGTTCTAGTTCACCACCACTGCTAGTGTGGCTCCTGGGATTAAAGGTATGTGCTATTGCTGCCTGGTCTGTGAGGCTGGCCAGTGTGGCTGTTTTAACTTTTCTGATCCTCGGGCAAGTTTTATTTGTTAAAATACAAATGAAATGCCACTTCATAAACCTAACTGATAGATGATCATTTTAGACTATTAATATATGTGCCAGGCACTTAGGTGGCCCAAATAAATGTTAATAGGTTATCATGCCTATCATCACAGTACGTCTGCTGAGTTAAAAACCACAAAGCATTAACACCTTGTCACTATATTTGAAACAGAGACTGCAGAATATATCACTCTTATTAAATAAATACTGGCCCAGTGTGGTGGTGGACACCTTTAATCCCAGCATTAGAAAAGCAGAGACAGACAGATCTTTGTGAATTCAAAGCCAGCCTGATCTACATGAGTTCCAGGCCTGCCAGAACGATACAATGAGACCAAGACCATGTCTCAAACATTAATTAATAGCAAGTAGTTACCCCTTTGGATTTTAGTTATTTTTGGAGTGTGCAGAGAAAAATATCTGGCCTGGAGTGCTGGGTTTTAAATGAGTGTGCCACCACCACCAACCAGCAGCTTAGCTTTAGTTTCTGAAGACTGGGTCTCGCCAAGTTGCCATGGCTTGCCTTGATTTCCTGGGCTCAAGTCATCTTCCTATCTCTGCCTCCTAAGTAGCTGAGACTATTGGTACATGCCACCATGCCCACTTTATTCGTGAATTAAACTCTATCCTCCAGTCTATGCTTCACACGGTACTTACTATGCAGTAGTAATGGATACCAGGAAATTATATTGCCATTAAGATGCCTGCCAGGCCATGCAAGATATCAAGTATTAACAACAAAGCCTCAATAGTAGAGCACATCCAAGAGTTTGAGTTTGACCCCAGCAACGCAAGCGTGGAAAAGATGTGTGTTTCGGGGCTGGGGACGATGGTTCGCGCCTGCTTAGCATGCACCTGGGTTTGACGGGGGGGGGGGGGGGGGGGCGGGGGGGGAGCGGGCAGGTCGGAGTTAGAGAACAGAACAACAGACGTCTGGTAACACCGGCACATGGTAGACCCATCTGTTATTAGCTTTCTCACCGGGTTCCAAATGTTTGAGGATGCCCCTCTTCGCCAAGCGGGTCTGCAGTGCAACCGGGAGCGGCATTGTGGGAACAGACCTAGGAAGCGACAGACAGTACTGAACGACAGATCTGATAAACATTTTAGTCAGGATATCCAGAAACCATGCATCACACGACAGCGACAGATCCAATAAACATTTCAGTCAGGATATCCAGTAACCATGCATCACACGACAGCGAGTGCTCATTTGACGCGCCGCCCCCCCCCCCCCCCCCCGCTGCACACACCTACCTGACCGCACCAGTAGCTCGAAGGACAGAACAAAAGTGCGTGCTAAAAGATGAAAGAAATACGTGGCAGTATGGTCTGGGCTAGTACCACCAGAACTCTACGGACCGGGGCACCGGGACCGGATGCACCGAAGACCCAGTTCCTCTCCAGGCCAAGGCTCCACCCACCGCCGAGGGACCAAGTGTAACACACCCGCAACCCCAAATGGGATCACCCAACGTTCCTCCAAGTCAGCACAGTGGGAGAAACCAAGGCGCTGGGATGGGGGCGCAAAAATGCCAGCACCATCTCCAGCTCTAGAAGAAAGCTTCTACCCCGCCGTTACCAGTCCAGCTATGCGGATAAGCAAAGTCTGTCACCTGCCCTCCCCTCCCTCTTTGTCACTATGCTTACCAATATCGAAGGGCTCTTCTTTAAACGACCAAAATGCTCCCCGCTCTCCCCAGACACAGTTAACTGGTCGACGCCAAGGGTTTACACGGAACGGACGTGGCCTGCCTGTCTAGCCAATAAGAACGCCCCCACGGCCTTACGTAAGCAAGGAAAACCAATTGTTTCCTTGGCCTACGTACGACGCCTCCGCACTTGTGGGCGGTCCGGCGGGAGGGGGAGTGGCTCGCCAGTGCGACCGACTGCTCCAGGCGCCATGGAGGAGTACGCTCGCGAACCTTGGTACGGCCATGGGCACAGGCTTCGGGACAGTCCCTGCGACGCCCAGGCCAACCACGGGAGGCGGGCGGGGAAGGCAACGGCTCCATTGCCAAGTCCCTGACGCGGGAGGCTTAGAAACTTCACTACCTCAGCGCGTCCGGCATGGCTCCGCCCACTTGGACTTCGTTAAAACCCGCCACAGTGGAGAGTCCCTGTAGGTGCGGTATGGGACAAACCACCTCACTGTTACCCTGACTGTTCTCCTAGACCCTTTTTGTGAGCCAAAAGAGAAACGCTGGGCAAATCCATTCCGGCAGCGGGGGAGGAGAGGCGTGGTGCCAAAACCCACAGGGTTTCCTCGCGTGACTTTCCCAGACTGGTTTTTGACTCTAGATAGGGCATGTATGAACCCACTGTGGGCTAAGAGGTGGGACCTGGAACTTCATTTGAATTTTTTTTTTTCTGTTTTAGATTTTTAAAGGACACTGTACACGGCTTCCTTGAATGTGCTTGCGTTTTTGTTTTGTTTTGTTTTTTTTTTTTTTGAGAACAGAGTGCCACCCTGTTCTGCTTTCCTTAAGTAACATTAGCTAATTAACACTGTTGAAACCTGCCAAATCTTTGTACTGGTCAATTCATTTGTTTTTTTTTTTTTTTTATAGCAACAAAACAGTTTGATTGATGGTTGGTTGTAATCAAGAGTACTATTCTGTCAGTAATAAGACCAGCATTTGGAAGGCTACCCCGCCTCAAAAAAAAAAAAAAAAAAAAAAAAAAAAAAGAAAGAAAGAAAGAAAGAAAGAAAGAAAAGGAAAAAGAAAAAAAGTAAAAATTTCCTACTTTTGTGTCAGAAATATATTTACAAAGCTTTTAGGTCTTGTTTATTTGTTTTGAGACAGACTCTCGCTATGTAGCCCTGGCTGTCCTGGAACTCTGGGTAGATCAGGCTGACCTCAAACACACACATCTATCTGCCTCTGTCTCTGTAGTGCTGGGATGAAAGGCATGGCACACCCAGAACACAAAGTTTCTTCTCTCTCTCTCTGTCTCTTGTTTTTTTCCAGACAGGGTTTCTCTGTGTATTCCTTGCTGTTCTAGAACTCACTTTGTAGACCAGGTTGGCCTTGAACTCAGATCCAACTGCCTCTGCCTCCTAAGTGCTGGGATTAAAGGCCAAGGTGTGTGCCACCACTATCCAGCTGCACAAACTTTCTTTTTGGGACAGGGTCTCCATTTATAACCCAGGTTGGACTCCAACTCGTGATCCTCCTGCCTCAACTTCCCAAGTATTATGAGTACAGGTATGTGGAACTGTGCCTGGCTTTATGGGTTGTATCAAAACTGACAGACAGAACTAATTTGTTATTATCTGAGTTGTTTCTTACCAGTTGTGAGCTTCCCATTTTGGTTCTCCAAGTTCCAAAGAGTCCAGGCTTGGCAGGACAGGGTTTCACATTAACCCAATCTTTTCCTTCCTGCTTGCAGCCCATGGCGGATTGTGGATGATTGCGGTGGAGCCTTCACTATGGGTGTCATTGGTGGTGGAGTCTTCCAGGCTATCAAGGGCTTTCGCAATGCCCCTGTTGTGAGTTGGGCCTTCCCCCAGTGGTGTGGGAATCTGCAGTCTTGCTGACATAGAATCCTGCTCTGAACACAATCATTCTGTTGCTTGTTCAACTACTTGTTGGGCCTGGCTCCTGGATCTATGATTTAAGGGACTTTATTCTTCAACTATCTAGCTGGACCTCTATGGAAATGCTGTACTATCAGAAATAGTCTTAGGGGCTAGAAGTATGTGTAGGCAGAGTTTTTTGTCGGGACTAGGGGACCATGACACCATGATCAGCTCTGTTCCACCAGCTCCTTCCCAAATAACCACTCAGGGACTTATTAATTATAAATGCTCAGCCAATAGCTCAGGCTTGTTATTGTCTAGCTCTTGCAACTTAAATCAACCCATTTCTATTCATCTATGTGCTGTCCCAATGCTTGTGGCATTTATCTCCTGCATGTCCTCCTTCCTTTCTGTATGGCTGGCAGCTCCTCTGACTCTGCCCTCCTTCTTCCCATCATCCTCTCTGCCCCCAAAATCCTGCCTAACTATAGGCAATCAGCTTTTTATTAACAATGAGAACAATACGTATTTACAGTGTACAAAGGTTGTTCCGCAGCAAGTACATAGCTCAGTGGTATAGAGTAGTTGGGGGAGAGAGAAAGAGAAAGGGGGGGGGGGGAGGGAGAGAGGGAGGGGGGGGTCCTTGGTTCATTCCTCAGCATTAGAATAAAAAGGTTAGCATCAAATCTTAAATGTGTATGCAATGTAGATTTTACCTCAAAGCAGACTCTGAGTTTAAATTCTATTATAGAAAAAAATGACATAAGTTTGACAGAGAGACAAATTTACATTGAATAGGGGGACCTTTTAATATAATTCTACCTCTTCCCTTAAGGCCCCCTGCCCTTGGAGACTTTATTAGATGTTACTATTTTAAAAGCATGGGGAGGGGCTGGAGAGGGAGCTCAGTAGATAAGAGTACTTGGCTTTGCAAGCATGAGAACCTGAGTTTGATTCCCCAGCACCTATGTTAAAAGCCAGGCATGACTGCCTGTGCCTATAGCCCCAGTATTGGAGGGGATGGGGCACAAGACAGGCATATCCCAGGAACTTGCTGGCCAGTCAGCCCTAGCTGGAAGTGGAGCTTCTGACTCAGTGAGAGACCTTGTCTCAAGACCAAAAGCAATAGAGGAAAACCCCTGATGTCCTCTCCTCTGACCTCCACATATTCACACACCTGCACCGTCATGTGTATATATGCCACACAGACACACACAAACCTTTGTTTGTTTTGAGACAGGGTTTCTCTGTATAGCCCTGGCTGTCCTGGAGCTTGCTCTGTAGACCAAGCTGGCTTCAATTGCCTGCCTCTGCCTCCCATGTGCTAGGATTAAAGGCATGCACCATCACGGGCCAATGTAACTTTGTTATTTTTAATTTTTGCAAAGCCTCATACTGGAAAGATTGTCTTGAATTTGGGCTGAAGAGATGGTTCGGAGGTAAAGAGCACTGGCTGCTCTGTTAGAGGTCCTGAGTTCAATTCCCAGCAACCACATGGTGGCTCACAATCTGTAATGAGATCATTGGTGCCTTCTGGCATGCAGGCATATAAGCATGCAGGCAGAACACTACTAAATAAATCTTAGAACAAGATGGCCTTCAACCACGGAGATAACTGGGCTTAGACTTGTGAGCTTTACTCTAAGACTTAAAGATGGACAGGGTGCCTGTTCCTCTATGAAATGGGTGTGAGCCTTTTGGGATATATCAGTTACTTTTCTGTTGTCGTGATAAAGTCCATGACCAAGGCAATTAATAGAAGGAAGAGTTTATTTGGGCTTTGAATTCCAGAGGGAGAAGAGTCCGTTGTGATAGGGAGACATGGCAACAAGGAGCACAGCTGCCAAAGCAAGAGGCTGAGAGTGCCCATCCTCAATGGCAAGTGTGAAGCAGAGAGAGTGATGAAAATAGGCAAAGCTTTAAGGCAGTGGTTTTCAACCTTCCTCATGCTGTGACTCATTAGAAGTTCTTCATGTTGGGATGCTCCAACCATAAAATTATTTTTGTTGTACTTCATAACTGATTTTTGCTAGTTATGAATTGTAATGTAAATAACTATTTTCTGATGGTCTTAGGCTATCCCTGTGACCCTCAAAGGGGTTGTGAGCCACAGATTGAGAGCTACTGTTCTATAGTACATTTTGCTGTCTTGCTTGATTGCTTAGGCCCTGTCCCTGCCACTACTGTGTGCTCTCACTCAGAGAGGGCAGAGACCTTGTTCCTTGTACCCCTGCATATAAGATGAAGCCTGGCGCACAGGATCTACTCATTGTGTACCGAATGAACAAGTGAAGAGATGAATAAAACTTACCAAACACACTCTTTGTTGTATATTCCCCATTCTCCTGCGTTTCTGGCTGCTGCTATGCATCTAACAGCTTTGCCATGTCTTCCCTCTTTTTGTTGCAGTGCTGGGAGTAGACGAACCCTGGGCCTTGCTCACTCTAGGCAAGTGCCCACCAGTAAACACCCAGCAGCTCTTCTTGTATAGGCTAGAAACCCTGCCTTGCCAGTAGTCTTACCCCTACCTTGACCCCTTTCCTTGCTTTCTCCAGGGAATACGACACCGCTTCAGAGGTAGTGTCAATGCTGTGAGGATTCGAGCACCCCAGATTGGAGGTGAGGAGATTGGGGGAACATAAAGACATGATAGCAACTTTGAAGGTAGTTGATTCTCTGTAGAGGTCTAGATTGTAACCCAAAGTCTGACTAGAACTTCCTGGGGTGGAGACATTTCCCAACAGTTAATGTGAAAGGACAAGATTGTGTCTTCTGAGGTTTATTTATTTGTTTGTTTGTTTGTTTATTTTGAGACTGGGTTCTCTACATAGCCCCTGTCTCTACCTATTTAGTGTTGGGATTAAAGGCTTGCACCACCAAACCTGGGGTATTGTGCAGTTTAAATCTGTCTCACCTCTTCCCTGTTAGGGGACCTTACGCTAGTAGCATACCTTCCTCAAACTTCATCTGATAATGATAGCATGGACCACCAAACAGGTAGTGTTAAAATGAACTCATGTAGCCAGGCGGTGGTGGCGCAGGCCTTTAATCCCAGTACTTGGGAGGTAGAGGCAGGCAGATCTCTGTGAGTTTGAGGCCAGCCTGATCTACAAGAGCTAGTTCCTTGGGGCTGGAGAAATGGCTCAGTGGTTAAGAGTACCACCTGTTCATCTAAAGGTCCTGAGTTCAATTCCCACCAACCACATGGTGGCTTACAGCCATCTGTAATGAGTCTAGTGCCCTCTTTTGGCCTGCAGGCATGCATGTATGCAGAATACGGTATACACAATAAATAAAATAAATCTTAAAAAAAAAGAGCTAGATCCAGGACAGGCTCCAAAGCTACAGAGAAACTGTTTCGAAAAAAAAAAAAAAAAGAACTCACATAGTATTTACTAAATGCTAGTTACTATGCTAAGCCCATTTGATAATATTACCTAATTTAAAGTTGCAGAAGTCAACTGACACAGTACCTCAAATAAGTACTAGAACACAGTAAGCCCGCAATAAACATTTTGACTACAGGTTGAGTATTCCTATCCAAACTGCTTGAGACCAAAAGTGTTTCACATTTCAGAAGATTTTGGATTTTATAAAATTTGCATATGTATAGAAATGTTTAAACACAAAATTCACTTGTGTTTTATATACACCATACTTAAGTCTCTTGAATATCTTTGTTTTTTGAAACAGGTCTCACTCTATAGCCCAGGCTGGCTTCAAACTCAAGGTTATCCTTCTGCCCCAGCCCCACAAGTGTTAAGATTACAGATGTGAGCCATGCCCAGCTCTTTTAAAAAAATAATTAATTTGTTTATTTTGAGATACTGAGATATGACCTTCAGCGTGTTAGGCAAGTACTCTACCACTAATTTTGTCTCAGCCTCAAAGTGTTATTTTATACACTATAAACACATGTAGCTGGGCAGTGCTGGTGAACGCCTTTAATCCCAACACTTGGGAGGCAGAGGCAGGCGGATCTCTGAGTTCGAGGCTAGTCTGGTCTACAAGAGCTAGTTCCAGGACAGGCACCAGACAAAACTACAGAGAAACCCTGTCTCAAAAAATAAAATAAAATAAAATAAATATGCTTTTGTCCAGGCGGTGGTGGCGCACTCCTTTAATTCCAGCACTCGGGAGGCAGAGGCAGGCAGATATCTGTGAGTTCAAGGCCAGCCTGGTCTACAAGAGCTAGTTCCAGGACAGGCTCCAAAGCTACAGAGAAACCCTGTCTTGAAAAACAGACAAAAAAAACCCCACATATGTATGTATTTTTCTTGTTTTATGGTAGGGATGGATTGAGCATGCTAGGCAAGTACTCTATCACTAAAACAGATTCCCAACATGTGTGTGTGTGTGTGTGTGTGTGTGTGTGTGTGTGTGTATTTTGGTTTTTCGAGACAGGGTTTCCCTGTAGTTTCTAGAGCCTGTCCTGGAACTAGCTCCTGTAGACCAGGCTGGCCTCGAACTCAGAGATCCGCCTGCCTCTGCCTCCCGAGTGCTGGGACTAAAGGCGTGCGCCACCACCACCCGGCTATTTCTTTTTAAATTAAGAGATGGAGTCTCGACTGAGAATGTAGTTTAGTTCGTAGAGTACTTACCCAACAATACAAAGTCCTGGGTTCAGTCCCCAGCACTGCATAAAAACTGGGGATATTGGTGTCCACTTGTAATCTTGGCACTTGAGAGATGAAGACAGATGGATCAGAACTTCAAGATTATCCTTGGCTACATAAAAGATTTGAGGCCAGTCTTGACTACATGAGATCCTGTCTCAAAAAAGAGGGAGAGATGCGGGGGGGTCTGAGGGCTGAGGATATAGCCCAGTGATGAAGTACTTGGCTGGCTTGAAACCCTGACTTCCATTCCCCACTACCACCACCAAATCAAAAACAAGTAGAAGGAGCTTTCTATGTTTTCCAGGCTGGTCTCTAACTCTTAGGCTCGGTGATATCCTCAGCCTCCCGTGTAGCTGGGACTGCAGCTGTACACCTCCAGAGTTTTTTGTTTGTTTTGGTTTTTTGAGCCCTGGCTGTCCTGGAACTCGCTTTGTAGACCAGGCTGGCCTCGAACTCACAGAGATCCACCTGCCTCTCTCTGCCTCTGAGTGCTGGGATTAAAGGCGTGCGCCACCCTGGCCAGCATTCTCCTGCATTTTTCCTGTTTCATGTTACATGATGTCAGCCTGGAATTTTCTGTTACTGGTATCATGATCATGCTCAAAAAGTTGTAGGTTTTGAAGCATTTTTGATTTCTAGATTATACATGTTTAATATATATCTTGTGTTCTGGCTTTTCTGTCCTGTTTTCCTTCTCTGTGAAATCAAAACCAGAATTCCAACTCCATGTGATAGTTAAAGAAAGGGTGGAAGTTGCTTCATTGAAAGCTGTATGAAAGGTTAATCTGCTTGTATCCATTTACCAACTAAAAGTGAAAGCATTTTGATGATTACTACAAACCTGATTAAATGGGGAACTCTTCACAGTGGGAAAGATGGAGTGTTGCATAAGGGTCTCCACCTGTCTCTATGTCTGGACTTTCTTTCCTCTTATATTTGATTCTGACATTTAACCCATGACTTTTTACAGGCTATGTGACTCTCCCAACCCGCTTTTCTGTTTGAGACAGGCCTTCATTCTATGGGTTTCTAAGTCTTTGCAGTCTCCTGCCTGAGCCCCCCAGGTGCTGGGATTATGCCAGCCATGGGTGTTGTGTATGTGCATGTGTGTGCTTGTGTGTTTTGCTGGGAATCTCCCTAGGCAAGCACTCTACTACTGAGCCACATCTTACAGTCTCAGAAGCCCCTTTCTCTGTCAGTCTTCAGATCTTGGAAATTCCCAGATGTTGAGATATACAGAGCCTCAGAATTTCTGGTACTCACTGATTAGGCCTCTATCCCCCTACAGGTAGCTTTGCAGTGTGGGGAGGCCTGTTTTCCACCATTGACTGTGGCCTTGTACGGCTGAGGGGCAAGGAAGACCCCTGGAACTCCATCACCAGTGGAGCGTTGACTGGAGCAGTGCTGGCTGCACGCAGTGAGTGCCTCTAGCCCCCGCCCCCAGTCCTTTCCCTGTTCTGCCTGCCCTTCCTCAGCTTTGTTTCTTTCTGCCTCCTAGGTGGTCCTCTGGCTATGGTGGGCTCTGCGATGATGGGGGGCATCCTGTTGGCCCTCATCGAGGGTGTTGGTATCCTTCTCACTCGCTATACCGCCCAGCAGTTCCGCAATGGTGAGGACCTGGTGGGCAATGGTCAGGGAGAGTCAGGAAGCATTGTCAGCCTTCTCCATTCTTCCTCACCTCATTACCTCATTCTCCCTTCTCTAGCACCCCCATTCTTGGAGGACCCCAACCAGCTAACTCCTAAAGAAGGAGCTCCGGCCCCAGGTTATCCCAACTACCAGCAGTACCACTGAGGAAGCCACTGCCTGCCCCTGCCACCGTGGGAGCTACTCCTCAGTTCCTTCCCGGACAATCTACCTCCAAGGGAGGACTGGCTCCTATATAACCCTGAGACCCTCCAAAGAGGGCCTCTACTCTACTCTCTTGTTCTGTGGTAGGGGTGGGGGCACCCTAGCAGTCTTGTCCCATGGGTCCCCTTTTATGTCTCTCAGGGCATCCCAGCCTCACACATGTAACAGTCTCTCATCCCAGATCCTCCATGTGGCACCCTGATGAATGTTTAAAGCCAGTTTTGAAATGTCTGTGTATGCACTCCTTAGTCATCCAGATGACCCTCTCCTCAGGAGAAGGGGCTTGGAAGTTTAGGACTTGTTATTCCACAGTGAATGGATTCTAGTAAGTTTTTGCAGGGTAGTAGGGGAAAGAAGCAAGATCTCACTATGTTGTCCAAACTGAATTTGAACTTGTGTGATGCTACCATACCCAGCCTCTAGTAAAGAGTTATGGAATGGATCAGCAAGGGAGGTAAGATACACAATGATATGAACCATGAATAAGCATGGTTAGGGGCCAAGGGATATAATGAGCAAACAGGAGTAAGCTTGGGAAAGAAGCTCAGGAACTCCAGGATTGCTGGGTATGATGTATGCCGTGCTAGCCCCCCCCTTGCATAAGCTCCCCTTGTGGAGACTGGACACTACCTTTAAGAAAAGCCTGTTCTAAGCCAGGCTGTGGTGGTGCATGTCTTCAATCCCAACACTTGGGAGACAGAGGCAGGCGAATCTCTGTGAGTTCAATACCAGCCTGGTCTACACAGCTAGTTCCAGGATGACCAGGTCTACACAGAGAAACCCTGTCGAGGTGGGGGTGGGGAGCCTTGACTGAATACCAGTCATTCTATTTTTTAAAATTCCATTTAAAAACAAAAACAAAAAACAATCCAGCCAGGCAGTAGTGGCGCACACCTTTAATTCCAGCACTTGGGAGGCACAGGCAGGCAGATCTTCGAGTTCAAGGCTAATCTGTTCTACAAAGCAAGTTTCTGCACAGCCGGGGCTATACAGAGAAACCTGTCTCTAAAAACAAAACTCCATATGGCCTCATACCAGCTCTGGGATGTGTGGGGTGGAGGTCCAGGCATCAGGGGAACTGCTTTTCCAAAAAAAGGTGCCCTGTGTTAGTCTCCTGTCACTTCTTTGCTTGGTGGTGTCTACAGTTTTTACATTTGCTGTTTTTTTGTTACTGTTTTTAATTACATTTTAATTTTTTTATTTAAATTTTTCCATACAATATATTTTGGTACTATTTTTCCCCTTCTCCAACCCTTCCAGATCTTCCCCACCTCACTATGTATTTAACTTTATGTCCTTTTGTTTTTTCAAACAGGGTCTCACTGTGTAGACCTGACTGTCCAAACTGTTCTATAGACCAGACTGACCTAGAACTCAAAGAGATCCGCCTGTCTCCTGCCTCCAGAGTTCTGGGTTAAATGCGTTAAATGCGTGAACTTCTACACCTGGCTTGTTTGTTTTTCCTCCAACTTGCTATGTAATAGCAGCTTGCCCTGTAAATTGATCCTCCTGCCTCAGTTTCCTAAGTGCTGTGATCACAGATGTATGCCCCCATTGTAGTGGATTAATAAAAATGCTGCAGGATCCCCGGTGGCAGCAGGCAGCAGAAACTGCAGGTTCCCAAGCAGCAGCAGGCAGCGGGCCATGTGGTGGCAGACAGTGGGCAGGGGGTCTCAAGAGCAGTCAGTCCTAGGGACTGTGCATGAGACCATGCCGCAGGTCTCCGAAGGCGACTGGTCCCGGGTAGCGAGCCACGTGGTGGCAGCTGCGGGCAAGAGAGAGATGGATAGGCATACCATGCAGAGTGGAGTTGGATATTTATTTAGTGGTTATGGAAGGGAAGGGAGAAGGGGAGAACAGCAGAGAGAGAGAGAGAAAGAGGAGAGAAGGGAAAGACCAAAGCTGCCTCTCTGAGAGGGAGACAGAAAAGAGAGAGACTAAGGCTGCAAGCAGGAAGGAAGATCTGCCTGCCTCAGTGGATGGGGAAGGGAGTAAGCGTGGCTTGTCTCTTAAAGAGACAGAGCAATCATCACATTCCCATCTCTATAATAAAAAAGCTGGAGATTAGGCACCACAGGTTAAAGGAATTGGGGCGGCAGATTCTCAAGACTTCTGCTTATTTGTGGGTGTTGTCTTTGGGGGGTATCCTGAGAAGGCTGGGTGCTGGTCACATCCTGGCATAGCTGGTTTCTTTGCTCCTGTCCAGAGTTTGTGGTGTCGAAATGTCTTAACACCTGTTTAAGGTATTGGCAGAAGACAAAGTTAAGGAAAAAATTTTTAGGACCAGGGAATTGAGGGGGATGTATCTGACCTGTTTAAGGTGGATCCTTCAATTTGGCTCTCTGGAACTCACAAGAATTCTTTGGGTTTGTGAAAACAGAAGTTTTAGACACATACATTGTATAAACAGTAGCATATTTATGTCAGAATGACTGTGACAGATGTTTTTGCACAATGAAAAGTATTTTTAAGACTATGGAAGGCAGCATGAGAGAACTTTGTTAACTTTTATTTGCCCTCACACCTTTATAACTTGCAGGTACATACCTTAATAACTTGTAATTTACTGACATTTGTTTGGTGAGGTTGTCCTTTTAAACTGACAAAACCTCTCAGCTGTCAAACTTCAGAGATCTTTGAAAAGGACAAAATTTTACTTGAGTTACTGATTAAAAAATGACAGAGAACTTACTTGGTTGACACCTAGGGCTACTCCTCAGAGTCCTCCATGGTCACTGAAGGTCGCATTTGCCTTTTGCTGTTTAGCACAGAGTCTGCCAGGCTCCAGAAGATCCTGTGGGCTAAGAAACCTGTAGGAAAACAAGCCTACCTTGACCTGAGCAGCTAGTCTGTCGATTCCAGCAATTCTGTCCACTGTCTGGAGATCTTTAGTTTAGATGAAAGGCAGTTTTGCCCAGTGGTCAGCACTTGGCAGTTGAAGCGAATTGCAGATGGACTTTGTTCTTTGTCCATTGTCTTCTTTGGAGGAAATAGAATGTTGCTGCTAGGAGCCAACCTGTCTTTTTGTTATGAAAAGTTTTTTTTTAAATAATTAAATATTTAAATATTACATTCCCCAGATCTCTGAGCAGTTGAGGGCTGTTTATCAGGTATAGTTACAGTATAGAATCTGCCTGGAGGGCTGGGTCTGAGCTTGACCGCATTGGCTCTTAACAGGTAAGATTTACACTCATAAAAAGACAGAAATCAGAAAAAACTGCTTGCAGTAGAAGGTTAATGGCAGAACTGACAATAGTAGAGAACAGCTTAATATATTTTAAATGAGGGTTGGATTAAATATAAAGTATTTTTGTAAGAGACTTAAAAGTACATACCAGTTTAAAACATGAGACTTGTTGTTTTTGTAGTCTGAAATGAGATGCAATGAACAATTATAACATTAAGCATAGGTGCATTTAAGTTACATGTATGAATACATACACACAGAGTGAACAGGAATTGGGCAAAGTGGATGTTCTTGGTGGGCACTACCAAAGGCATGCCACTGTGCAAAACACATGTAACAGAGTCAGCAAGAGGAATTTAGTGAAAAAAAAAAAACATAAACCAGGGGACAAGGCAGGGTATACTTCAATAAAGATTGGGAGAACTAGGTCACTTGACCTGGCTCTCAGTTAAGATGGCGGTAAGGTCACCCATGTAACAGAGTTAACACTAGGGAACCAGGCAGGGAATACCTCAGTAAAGATGGCTGAACTTGGTCACCTGACCTGGCTCTCAGCCAGGATGGCGGCAAAGTCACCTGACCCCAGACAAACTGGTACTGGTCACATGTTGTATGGAAAAGCCACAATTTTTGACCTGCAGGGATTTTAAGCTTAATAAGAGAGACCTAGAGGTGAGGTGCCATCCTCCCTGTGGCTGAACCGCCATGCCACAAGCTGCAGAGGGGAGCAATAGGCTGGAACTGAAAAAGCTGCCTCATGGATCTGACCAGTCTTCTTGGCAACAGTAGCCATGGCATGATCCATTTGCCTGTGCACCGACAATAGTCAGAAAGCTCCCATAAAAGTGGAGTTGGCTGGACACCTGCAGAGTGAGGTAAGAGCTGAAAAAGTAGGGCATTAAGGCTTGTGGTTTTTTGGACCTCTAAAAGGCTTCCCAGGGAGAAGGCTGGATTGATGGGTTAGGATGGCTTGCTTCCCATAGTTGAAACTGTGAAAACCCGCAAAACAGCAACACAACAAGGCCCACAGCAAGATGTCTCTTGACTGTGGGCGGGGTGTGAATCAGCACGACCTTTGGAAGACCCGTGGGAGGGTGTCCCCCCAGGCCACGAGTGGGAAGGTAAGGCCTGGCTGGACCCATTGTCAGGGCGACTCAAGCCAGAAAGGCCAGAGGCTGCTCCAAGCAGCCTTTCATGGCAAGGGAAAAAAGAAAAGAAAAAAAAAAAAGAAGAATCTGAGGAACCTTGGGCTCCCAGTCAAATGTACTGCACAGAGTGTGCAGTGCTAGCGTGGGAGGCCTGACCCCAGGTCAGTCTGGTCACGATTTTAACTAAGGGAAGCAATCCACAGATGAATGTCAGTGAAGGGCACAACCTTAGCCTTGACGACCATGGTTGGGGGTAGTCTTCCCCATTTCTAGGAACACCAAAGGGTTGCCGGAGCTCAACGGTCAATTCCTTGGGTTCGAAGAAATGGTTAAGCTGACCAGAATGAGGAAACTCACCAATTGAAGCCAACATTGTTCGGAGAAATTGCGCTCAGGCATGTGGAACACGTGGTTGTTGTGGAGAAGAATTTCCTGGTTCCGGATCCCGACCCCAGGAGAGGTGGTGCTTGGGGTGGGAGAGCCTCTTGAGTCTCAGCACCAGTGTAATGGATTAATTAAAATGCTGCAGGATCCCTGGTGGTAGCAGGTAACAGAAACGCTGCAGGTCCCCAAGTGGCAGCAGGCAGTGAGCCATGTGGCAGGCAGTGGGCAGCTGGTCCCGAGAGCAGACAGTCCTAGGCAGGGATTGTGCATGAGACCATGCCGCAGGTCTCCGAAGGCAGCTGGTCCCTGGTGGCGAGCCACGTGGTGTCAGCTGCGGACAAGAGACAGATGGATAGGCATGCCATGCAGAGTGGAGTTGGATTTTATTTAGTGGTTATGGAAGGGAAGGCAGAAAGGGAGAAGAGCAGAGAGGAAGAGAGAAAAGAGAGAAGGGAAAGACCAAAGCTGCAAGCAGGAAGGAAGATTTGCCTGCCTCAGCGGATGGGGGACGGAGTGGGAGTGGCTTGTCTCTTAAAGAGACAGAGCAATCATCACACTCCTACCAGTTCTATTTTTTTTAGACAGGTATTCATTAGTATAGCCTAGACTCACCTTGAACTCCTAAGCTGTCTACCTCCCAAGTGCTGAAATTATCGATTTTTTTTTTCGAGAGAGAGTTTCTCTGAAGCTCTGGGGCCTGTCCTGAAACTAGCTCTTGTAGACCAGGCTGGCCTCGAACTCACAGAGATCTCCCTGCCCCTTCCTCCCTAGTGCTGAAATTAAAGATCCGCCACCACTGCCCAGTTTATCGATTTCTTTTAAAGACTAATTTCTTGGTGTTGGGGGAGGTACACCTGCCATGGTGCATATGTACAGGTCAGAGGAAAGCTTTCCAGGATCAAATTTGGGTAGTAAGACTCTATGGCAACCCAGTTGTTTATTTTTTTAAGGGTGACCATAATATATCCAGAAATGAGTCTCATTTGGTGAGAGGAGAGGTATGAGAAAGATTATCCTGGGTGGACATCTCCCAAGTTCTGTTATTCTGTTCAAACCCCTAATGGGATAAACATTGTCTCTGCTGGGCTCATGAATGATAAATCGTGGATGATAAATACTACAAGTCACTGCAAAGAGATGGGAACTTCCATATAAAATTGGTGCATCTGGAGACAAAGGTGCAGTCCCTAGGGCCTCTGAAAGTCCCAACAAGAGCCTTGTGGCCCTCAGTAATGGCAACTGCAACACCTCCTCCTTGAACAACTCAGCGCCTAGCAATGCATGGCCACTCTATCGACTGCCCTCGGAAGGAAAAGATGGGTTGAGGTTTGTAGATTTGTACCACACCCATTAGAACCCAGCCGTGCAGCCATTCGTGAGCTTGGAACTGCAGCTGCAGTGCTCTGAAGGACAAGATTCCATCATAACTAGAGTATCAGGGTTTTTGTGGGGCACCACCACCCTCCCTTCATCCCTGCACACACAGGCCCTGGTCCTCTAGCCTTTGGGGAACAAGCTCCCCTACATGGATCTTAGCTTGCCACCTGCTGGAGTTTTACTTGCTGAATTCCACTTGCTGAATTCCCATGAGGGTTGGGGTCCAGACCCAACCCCCTTCCCATCTTTTGGTGCTCCCTAAGATTGCTATAGACCCTCCCTGAGTATCTGCCTGGGTCGTGCTACACTGGGTGCCTTACTTATTGCCTGACTTTTGCCAGCCTGTACACTTGGTCTGGACTGGCCTCAAGCTTCACTCCTCACGCTTAAAAGTAGCAGTCGTCTGCGGCATATCCATGCTCCAGGAGGTGCAGCTTCTCAAACCCTAAGATCCAGTTCCCAGTTTCTACCACCAGGGTGCAGCTCGACCTTTGCAACTTGGAAGTGGTTCTCTCAGCTTGCTCTGCTGGATGCATAACTTGACTGCACTTGGCCACATTGGACTCTTTCTTCCTGACCCAGCAAGGACATTAGGTGGTTTCTGTGCAAAAGAGCAGGCTCAGATTCCTAAGCTTGGTGGGAGGGGTTACTCTACAAACGGAATTTTGTGCTGCTAAAATCTTAAATTCGAAATGCAAAAAAAAAGATGAAAAGAGAAAGAAATGGGAGAAAGACTAAAACAAGCCTCAGGTGAGAACTGAAGCAGCCTAGAACCTAGAGTGATAGGGGCTCTGCAGAGACCCCGAAAAGGCAGGAGATAGATACAGTAGAGAGAGACATTACATAATAGGAGAAAGTCCTTATAGTTATTCCACAGGGTGATTGATAGCCAGAGAATGCAAAGAACTAAAGAAAAGAAATATTGAGGGCTGGACAGACGGCTCAGTGGTTAAGAACATTGACTGCTCTTCCAGAGGACCAGGGTTCAATTCCCAGCACCCACATGGCAGCTCACAACTGTCTGGAACTCCTGTTCTGGAGATCTGACACCCTTACACAGATGTACATGCAGGTAAAACACCAGTGTACATAAAATAAAAATAAATCATTTTTAAAAGTAGAGCCCCCCAATCATAAATAATACAATCAATATTTTGCAAATGAACTAAGCAGAAACTTCTTAAAAGAAGCATAAATGGCCAGTATTGTGAAAAGTTCAGCATCTTGCCATGCTGGTGGTATTTTATGTACTCTGGAGCCAGAGGTAGGAAGATCTCTGTGAGTTTGAAACAAGCCTGATCTACACAGTGAGTTCCAGGTCTACATATCGAGACCCTGTCTTTACAAAACAAAATGGAAAAAAAAAAAAGTTCAACATCTTTAGCTATCAGGGAAAAGCAAATTAAAATTCCATCGAGATTCCATCTTTCTGAAGTACAAATTGCTGTCACCAAATGGTAGGGGTATGGGGAATGAGAGATGCTTTATACAGTATTGCTGGGAATGTAATAGAAATCAGTAGAAAATTTACTCAAAAAACCAAAAACTAACAACCCAGCTCTGCTACTCCCAGGTGTGTATAAAGGAGCCATTATTCCACAAAAGACACTTGCACAGCCATATTCATTGCAACACCATTCACGGTAAATCATTAGGGAATCTGCTTAGGTGCCTGTCAGCAGGAACAGAGAAGGAAGACAATAAAGAGAAGCCAGATGTAATGAGCCCATTGATGCTGGAGAGCCTGATGCAGGTTTCAAGCATTCTACCAACGGAACTATACCCCCAGCTCTGAATAGCTCTTTAAAAGTGTTCATTTAAAAATTGTCATCAAATAGACATAAACTAAAATTTATCATTTTAATCATCCAGAGACTCTAGGAGGAAAGCCTGATTCCGATTCTCCTATACTCTCAGTTAACAATCAGAATAGAAAACTTGTGACCAGGTTGGTAGGTGTCTTCTAATCAATTCTTTAATTCCATCTTCACAGTGTACTTGGACTTATCATTACCTTGTTTCTGTGCCCTTAATTCCAATAGACTGCCCCCTCCACTTCTCATGCTAATTACAAAATCCTTAACTTGTTTTTCTTTTTCTTTCTTCCTTTTTTTTTTTTGTCTCCCCCACACAGGGGTGGGGGAGGATAGGCGAGATAGTGCCACACAGCATTCTACTGTGAACGCCTAGAAGTACTTACTGTGCTTTTGATTGACAGACTAGAAACAGGTTCCCCCAAGTCCCTCCTCATTTTGATTAATGTGCTAGGGCAATACTTTACTTACCTAGTTATTATAATAGTTGCTATAGAGAATACTGATTAAACACCAAAGGAAGAGGTGGATAGGGATGGGGATGGGGGCAGGAACAGAGATCTCATGCCCTCTGCAGAGGTATCAATCTTAAGGAACTACTATGTGTTCAGCTAAACAGAACTCCTTCGAATCTAGTCCTTTTCAGCATGTTTATGAACACAATTCATTACAACCATGGTTCGTAAACATGAACCTTTTTCCCCCTCTGGAGAAGTTGGGGGTGGGGCCCAAGTCCCAGCTTTCTAATTCCATTTGGCAGCTGGTCACCCAGCCCCCGCTCTGAAGCTACCTAGAGGCGTCAGTCAACAGGCAATCATTAGCATGTAAAAAGATAATCATTTTGAATATTCCAAGCATTTTAGGAATTGCATTCCAGGAAACAGGAGCAAAGACCAAAAATGTATTTTACAAAAATCACAACCATTTTAAAGCATGGAGTTGAGCTAAAGGCATTAAGCAAGTTCACATTGTTAAAGCAACCAGCACCACTGCTTTTCTCTGCAACTCTGGAACTCTTGTGGTATTTTGTTTGTATGTTTTGAAACAAGATCCCCTGTAGTATAGGCTGACCTCTACCTAGCTATGCAGCTGAGGTTGATCTGGGTGTGCTTCTGATCCTCCTGCCTCTACCTTCTGGGTACTGGGATCACAGTGCACTGCCTTTCCCAACCCTTTGTATGGCGCTAGGGATAGAAGAGCCCAAGGGTGCTAGACAGGCACTCTTATCAACTGAGCTACGTCCCAAATCCCTGGAAACTTGGTTTTAAAACTTTTTTGTGCTGTTGGATATGGAATCCAGGGCCTCAAGAATGCTGAGCAACTCTACCTCTGAGTTACAGCCCCAAACCTTTTTTCCCTTTGTCTACTTCAAGTTTGACCCTTACTTAGCTACTGATGAACACTTGGCCTCCTTCTATTTGTAAGCTGATATATATGCTGATTTGAATAGTCAAGTACATATTTGGGCAGTAATTCATACATTATTTACTGACTTTTTTCCTTAAAATATTCAGCTGGAGATTTGGAGGTATAAATCAGTGGTAGGGTGCTTATCTTACATACTTGACACCCTGAATTTGGATTTCCCAATACAAAAAAATATTCAACTGGAGTTTGAGATTGTATTACAATTGTATGGCAGTGCTGAGGGCTTGCCTAGTAAATGTGAGGCCCTAGGTTGGACCCCCTGATGTTCTTCTTTTTTGGCATGGGGTGTATCGCAGAGCCGGAGGAAGGGAGACCCAGGACGCGACCACGTGCGTGGGAGGATTGTTTATTAAGGGAAGGGGGTGCTCCACAGTGCGGGTCAAGGGAGGGAGGAAAAAGAGAGAAAGATAGGGAGATAGAGAGAGAAAGAGAGAGAGAGAGAACAAGAGAGAGAGAGGGAGGGAGAGAGAGAGGGGGGGGGGGGGCGCGTGTGCACACGCAAAAGGGGGCAGTGAAAAGAGAGAGAGGGAAGAGATTCAGGATGACTCCAAGAGACCAGAGGTCGCTGGGAGTGGGCGTGGAAAGGGGCGGGGACCAAAAGAATAACACCCCCTAGCACCACAAATAATATGTATCAGTTTGGAAAGAATGTATATTGTCCCCGGGCAGTGGTGGCGCACGCCTTTAATCCCAGCACTCAGGAGGCAGAGGCAGGCAGATCTCTGTGAGTTCTAGGCTGATCTACAAGAGCTAGTTCCAGGACAGGCTCCAAAGCTACAGAGAAACCCTGTCTCGAAAAAGAAAAAAGAGTATTTTGTTTGTAAGCAGCATTTTGCTCTAGGCCAGGTTGGCCTGGAACTATGTAACCCTAGTTGGTCATCATCTCAAGACACTCTTCCTGTCTCATCTCCTCAAGCTCTGGGGTTACAAGTATCAGCCGCTATTACAGGCTGAAAATGTAAAAGTGGGGATGCAACTTAGTGATACGAGTGATTGTCTAGTATCAAGGCTCTGAGTGTTGTAATCTGCTGGCCTGCTCTGTCACCTGGACACCCTGTCCCTTTAAGAGACAAGCTCCTAGTCTCCCCCCTCACCCTTTCCACCAAGGCAAGCAGATCTTCTACCTCCTCTCCAGCCCGCTCTCTTGCTCTCTCTCTCTCTCTCTCTGTCCTTCTTTCCTTCTGGAGAGGCAACTTCTGCCTCTCTCTTCCTTCTCCCCTTCTTCCCTTCTCCCTTCCCCTTTCCCTCTCCCCCTCCGTAACCCACTAAATAAACTCTATATCCCAGCTCTCTCTGCATGGAGTATCTGTCTGTCTCTTGCTCTCCATGGTCTCCCACCCTCAAAGGGATCACAAAGGTATCCGCCAAGGCCTTGGGTAGCCCACCCCTGCCACCCCTTGTGGAACTGCTGCCCTCATGGGGCTAGCCTCAGGTCCTACCTCTTTATAAATGATAACACTGAGTCTGAATCCCAGCCTCTCTCTCTCTCTCTCTCTCTCTCTCTCTCTCTCTCTCTCTCTCTCTCTCTCTCTCTCCCTCTCTCTCTCACACACACACACACACACACACACAGTAAAATGATGGCCTAGTACAGTGTGGTGCGAACTTGCAGTTCTAATTACTTAGGCTAGGAAGGAATACTACTTGGTTTTGTTGATTTAGGACCAGCCTGAATAGAATAGCAAGAACACTTCTTTTTTTTCAGTCACTGTGGCTGATTTCCTTTATCACCATCATCATTATTGCCATTTGTCACATCATGTTTCCTGCCAAACACTTTTTATTTGGATTTTTGTTGTTGTTGTTGTTGTTTGTTTTGGTTTTTCGAGACAGGGTTTCTCTGTAGCTTTGGAGCCTATCCTGGAACTAGCTCTTGTAGACCAGGCTGGCCTCGAACTCACAGAGATCCTCCTGCCTTTGCCTCCTGAGTGCTGGGATTAAAGGCATGCGCCACCACCGCCCAGCAAGAACACAGAACACTTCATTTTTAAGATGTTTAAGAACTACTTTATTTGAGGAGCTAGCTGGTTCAGCATTTAAGAGTATTTGTTGCTCTTGCAGAGGACCCTGGTTCAATTCCCAGCACTCACATGGTTGCTCACAACCTCTGCAACTCCAGCTCCAGGGAATCTGACATCTGACCTTTGCAAGCACCAGACATATATACATGAAAACTCATAATTGTGTGTGTGTGAGAGAGAGAAGGGGGGGGAGAGGGAGTGGGAAGAAAAGGAGGGAGGGAGAGGTGCATCTACAAAGGCCCAAAGAGCATGTTTTGAATCCCTTGCAGCTGGAGTTATAGGCAGATATGAGCTGCCCAAAAAGGGTAGTAGGAACTGAGCTTGGATCCTCCGCAAGAACAGTGCATGTTCTTAGTCAACCACTAAACTATCTCTCCAGTCCCTTTGAAAGGATTTTTAAAGCAAGTAATAATTGTAAAAGGTGAGGATTTTCATCTGACATTCCCTCACATGCCTGAATGAACTTCATTCATATTCACCTCATTTCTCTTCACCCTTATGTCTTCTTTTCTCCTTCCACATGCACAGTAGAATTGCTTTTTGTTGTAAGAAGCCTTTCAAAACAGTTTTCATAATATGTAATTGTTTCATAAAAAATTTATGAAATGTGTCTTCACGTATTCAAATCATTTATTATTATTATTATTATCATTATTACTGTTTTTTCAAGACAGGGTTTCTCTGTGTAACAGCTCTAGCTGTCCTGGAACTCACTCTGTAGACCAGGCTGGCCTCAGACTCACAGAGATTGGCCTGTCTCCGCCTCCCAAATGCTGGGATTAAAGGTGTGTGCCGCCACCACCTAGTTTACACTAGTTTTATGTTAATACAGCCTTCAAATTGTAGTCAGGGTTTAGACAGACGCCTTGGATCCCATCCCCAGCACTACAAAACAAACAAGTAGATAGTAAATAGGCAGGGTTTTTTTGGTTGTTGTTGTTTGTTTATGGTTTTTGTTTTTTTTTTTTTTTTTTTTTTTTTTTTTGTCAGGAGTGAGGGTTTAGGAATGGGATGGGGAAATGGGGCTCAGAAGAGGAGCATTTGCTTAATAGGTGCAAGGCCTTGGGTCCCATTCCCATCCCTCCAGGGGAGGCGGGGAGAAGTCAAGGCTTGAATTAGTGTTTTTCCTACTTTTTTTTTTTTTTTATTTTTCGAGACAGGGTTTCTCTGTAGCTTTGGAGTCTGTTCTGGAACTCATTCTGTGGACCAGGTTGGTCTCGAACTCACAGAGATCCGCCTGCCTCTGCCTCCCCAGTGCTGGGATTAAAGGCGTGCGTCACCACCGCCCGGCGTTTGTTTCGTATTTATGATTCTCTCAAGGTGTCGTCATAATGTCATCTGAGGCCTGATCAGGGAAGCAGTCACTTCAAAATCCTTTACACTTATACAACATATATAGAGAGAGAGTCGCTGCAAGCGGGAGGACAAGGGGCCGGGCGGGACAGGGGCACCTGCGTGGCTGGCCCGCGAGTCGTGCCCAGCCTGCCCTGCCCCCACCCGGCCCCGGCCCCCGCCCGCCCCGGCGGGCCTGGCTTTTCCCGATCCCGTCCACTCCTTCCTGGTCTCCTACAGGTCTGACGGATCCCCCAGCCTCCTTGCCGCCCCAGGCCTGGCCTTTCCTGATCCCGTCCCCTCCTTCCTGGCCTCCTTGCTGCTCTAAGCTTCTAAAACTGAGGGATTTCCTACAGTCCTACTCACTGTCATTTTGAACGTGTTCTGCCTCTTCGCTCCCTAACAGCCCGCCTTCCAAACCGGACTCCCTCCCCTCTCCTAAAAGTCTTTCCTCCAACCCACTTCAGACCTTGTTCTCCCCGTCCCTGGGTTAGGCATTCACATCCCTTCCAAATTACCCCCCCCCCCCCCTCTCCAAATACTCGACACCACCTCCACTGAGGAGCCAGCCTTGATTTTGTGGTGAACACAACAGCCCTATCATGGAGGCTGTGTTCCCCTTGGTAAACTGGACGGGCCCGATGCTGGACTGGATGGGCCCAGTGTCGCAGTGGTTGACTTTCCTGGTGGATCTCAACTTTCTGTTTGTGTCCTTCCTCCTGGAAAGCTTGGCCTGGCTTTTGGCCTTCATCTACAACCTGCCACACATGGTACTGAGTTACCTTCTCTACATTGGACGAGTCCTGTTCTCGTTGCTGGCCTTGCTTGACGCACTGATCGAATTTACCCTTGTGGGATTACAGCCCTTGTTTACGTTTCTCTATGGCTGCTACTCTAGCTTGGATTGCTTGAAGCTCCTTGGTCACCTGGCCTCTCAAGCTGCTCTGAGGAGCCAGGAAATACTGACCAGGGGCATCCTGAACATGGTCTCCAGTGGCCATGCTTTGCTGCGCCAGGCCTGTGACATCTGTGGCATTGCCATGAGCCTGGTGGCCTATGTGATCAACAGTCTAGTCAACATTTGCCTCATCGGCATGCTAAACCTCTTTCCCCTGGTGCTGGCCCTGTGGACTGCCGGGATGAGGGCTCTGTGGCTTACGATAGAGGTGCTGGCTGCTTTCTTTATTCACCTTTTTAGCAGTGGGGAGGCCATGGCCAACCTCCTCTGGACCCCCTGCCAGCTAGGGCTAGAGCTGTTGGCCTCAGTGATCCTCCTCCTGGCTGGCTCTATGCTTTCCACCCTCACTATTTTCGTGTTGCTGGTTTGTGTGATGATAGTGACTTTGACTGTGGTATACCCAGCTTCTACCTTGAGACTGGCCACCCTAGCACTCAATCAGCTCCATGCCCGACTAGCCTACCACCGGCTCCGAGAAGATATTGTTCGGTTCTCTCGCCTGGCACTGGATCTGGAGGCCTGGCACCTAGTCTGGAGAGTAAGCCTGCAGCTGGCCAACTGGCCAAATCGGGGAGGAGTGCCGGGGCCCCCCCAAGGTGGTGCCAGGAGGGCGTCTTCAGCCAGAATTCAGGGACGGGACAATCTTAATGAAGGAGAAGAGGACGTCAGGACCATCAGAACCGCCCCCGCTAGAGGCCGAGAGAGACTTAATGAGAATGAACCGAGAGCAAGGCAAGACCCATGGAGGCTGCTGGAGGAGCTCGAGGCGAGGAAGAGATGTGTGATCTGCCAGGACCAAAGCAAGAGCGTGTTGCTTCTGCCCTGTCGGCACTTGTGCCTGTGCCGTACCTGCACCCATATCCTCATGCATCAACCTCTCTTCGTCCGTAACTGCCCACTATGCCGCCGCCGCATTCTGCAAACCCTCAATGTCTACCTCTGATGACTCCCGCCCTGCCCGCCCACCCTCTGCCCTCCAAACAGTGGAACCGCATCATCATTTTGCCTCTGGGTTTTGGCTAAACCTGAATTTTAGATCATTTACTCTAAGGCACTCAGTTCCTGGATGAACTTCAAGAGTGATACCCAGATTTCTGCTCATTCCCCTCACACCTCACATGGCACTGAACATGGTATTCCTCCTGGTCTCTCCGTGGCATTCTGCGTCTCCCTAGGGTTCAAACAAGGGTCTGCCTGCCCAGTTTGTATGAATAAACACCTATTAATCTACAAAAAGAAATAAAACATATAGAAGAATGAAGGGCTTCAGTTTCCTATTGAATGTTCAATGAAGAGTACTCCTTAGCTCCTATAGTCTAGCCAACCAGCCTCTAGCTTTTGCCACTTAAAATGCCCCAAGTTGCCAGGCATAGTGGTACCCACCTTTAATCCCAGCACTTGGGAGGCAGAGGCAGGTGGATCTCTGTGAGTTTGAGGCCAGCCGGGCTACACAGAGAAACCCTGTCTGGGGTGCAAAGTGGGGTATATGCCTCAGGTGGCTGCTTGCTTTAACAAAAGCAGCAGAGTAATTAAGAGACTCCTCAGTAGATGGTTGTTTCATCTTTAAAGTACAAATATGTTACATATAACCTATCACACACTTGATAGGAGTGGGTTATATAATAAAAGATGTGAACATCAAGACACGGGAGAAATGGGAGCCATCACAAGTGTGTGTCATTATATTGGTGTTTAACCTTCAGGTCTAGAAAGAAATGTACTTTTGTGTGTGTGTGATTTGAGGCCCTGGCTGGCCTTGCACTTACTGTGTAGCCCCAACTGGCCTTAGACTTGGAGCCATCCTCCTGCTCCAGGCAATATCATCTGTGACCCTGGGGATATCTAGACATAACCAATAGATTAGATACATCCTAGACCACACAGATGTATCTTCTTTTCCCTGTTTTGTTTTTTGTTTTTGGCAGGGTAATGCATATAGCCCAGGTTAGGCTGAAACTCACTATCCTTCAATCTCAGCTTTCCAAGTTCTACAATTATAGGAGCGATCCAGTGGGGTTGGCTCTTTACTTTTATTTATTTTTCATAATTTCTTTTTATTTTATGTATATTAGTGTACTACCTGCATATATATCTGCATGAGGTTGTTGGATCCCCTGGAACAAGTTTACAGACCGACCATTGTGAGCTGCCATGTGGGTGCTGGGAATTGAACCCAAGTCCTCTGGAAGAGCAGCCAGTGCTCTTAATCCATTGAGCCATCTCAATTCCTGCTTTACTTTTATTATTTATTTTAAATTTTTTTTTTTTTGGAGATAGGGTCTCAGTGTATAGCCTTGACTAACCTGAAACTTTCTATGTAGACCAGGCTGACTTCGAACTCATAGAGCACTTCCTTCTACTGTCTCCCAAGTGCTGGGATAAAAGGGGCTCACCACCATGCCTGGCTTTCCTTCACTTTTAATGTATGGCATGTCACCATACTTTGTTTCCATTCTATTTTGATTTTTTTCTTTAGTTTCAATTATGAATGAAAGAAAAAAAAGAAATTCTTTCTGGAACAATATCTGGACATAAATCTAGGCATTTATGGAAAACAAGTAAATACAGACAGTAAATTAAAAAAAGAAATTGTGAGAGATTAAATGAGAGACTTAGAAACCAGAGGAGACAGATGGGGAAAGGAAGATGCAGAGAGCTGAGGCCACATGAGGACAAACTAAACACAGCCATGGAGAGGTGAAGGTACTGCAAAGAACTGAGCGAATGCAAAGGAGCATTTAGTGAGCTCCTACCTCACATCACTCCTATAGAACTTTGTGTCATTTTGAGGTTGCAGTCGCTGGTAATAGCTTTATTTGGGCAAAGGCTAATTCATAGCAGTATGAACTGAGCTGTCCATCACCATGTTCCCTGGACTGAACTCATTTTTCTGGGAACATCGTGCTCCACGGCATGTACCCGGTAATTGTTTATCCATCTAATAGTGTATAAAAGTCTGTTGTTTCCCCAAGGACATAAACCAGACCTTTATTTCAGCCCACTGAGTCAATTTTCCTTCGTCTGTCTGGTAATTCAACAGCAAGGTCTATTGCCTTAGCAACTGCCCTTCGACTACCATGGCAACCGCCAGTGCAGACTTCAGTTCTCCACTTTGCCCCTTGGACATCTCCATGGCGATGCGTAGGATGAAGAGGCCAGAGCCCCAATTCTGCGCCTGCGTAGAGTGTCAGGAGGGGGGTGAACAGGAGGGGGCCAGGCTCCTGGATGTGCGCAGCCGCAGAGCGCCACGGCTGTGCCCACTAGTCCCAGCCCTGCGCACTTGACAGCCAGTCCGCCCGTCCGGAGCCCGGCTCGTTGGGGCAGCATGGCAGGGTCGCCGCTGCTCTGGGGGCCGAGGGCCGGGGGCGTCGGCCTTTTGATGCTGCTGCTCTTGAGTCTTCTGCGGCTTCCCCCAGCCCTGCCAGCGAGGCCCGTAAAGGTGCGATTCCAGTTAGCAAGGAGTGGGGGTAGGGAGGAAGATGGAGGAAAGTGTTGAGGCATTCTTGCTGGTTTGTGCATAGAGATTGGCAAGGGTGTCCTGGGCTGCAGCTGACAGTGCCCCACATAAGCTAAGCGCAGTTTCTGGGTGTGAGGGAGATGGTGCTCAGGGCTTGGCTAGCAGATGCATCCTGAGCATCCCTCAGCATCTGGGGCCTGGTCTGACCTCGACCCGCCCCGCGAGTGGCCTGCCGCTGTGTCCACGGCAGTAGGGCATATTCAGAAAAGATGTCCGTGTATCAGTATGTGAGCCTGTGATGTGATGACCGAGGTGTATAAGTATTGTGTTCCTTTAGTATGTCTTTTGGTTTGACTGCCCCTAAACGTCCTGCAGTACTGGAGATTCTTCTTTGACTTTTTTTGTGGGCCTGATTGCTTTCTCAGTGATACCATGTGTATATTTGTGAACCCTTATGTGTGATGACGTAGTATATGGGTGTATCTTCCTGTGTACTTATGTGTTTCTGTGGGTTTTTTTTTTCATTTTGGAAGGAGTGGTCCTTGTCCCTCAGGGTACATATTTCATGGTGTCAGATTGAGTGCTTGGGTTTTTCATTGTGCATCCATGAGATGATTACCTTCTTGCTTCATTGTGGAGCTGTGTCATTGCAGGGGAAGAAGCCATGATGTCTCTGTTCTGCATTGTGTTTTTCAAATGATGCCTAACCTTGCACCTGGGTGGCTCAAAGAGCATTACAGCAGACATTTCCCCAACAAGGAATGTGCACATAGGCACGAAAAGACCACTTCTATGCAGTTCCTTGCAGGAGATACAGCAGTGTTGGGTTGCATGTGTGACATTTCAAGGGCTCTGTGTGTGTGTGTGTGTGTGTGTGTGTGTGTGTGTGTGTAGGGGGATTGCTGGTGATTGATTTCCCCAGAGGCTGAGTGTTGGATCCTGACCAAGGGGAGGGACATGGAGCAGCTTGCTCCTCTACCTCTTAAAAGCTGTCTGAATCACTGAGGATTTTTTAATTATTAAATATTTAGCATGGAACAATCTATTTAGCATATATGTAAGTTATAAAAATGATAAAATAATCACCATAGCCACTATTCAGCCTAAGAAATAAAGTATGACTGATACTAGGACTCCTTTGCTAGCCCTCCCTTCTATTTTCTGCCCATTGATTCCATTTAGTTGCCGCTTAGCTTTAAATGATGTATTGTTTAGTTTCTGCTTTTGGAACGTCATAGAAATGGAGTTAAGCTAGGTATCTGCTTTCTGATGATCTCACTAAGAAGTCTCTGGTGTTGGATAGTCTTAGGCTGTCTCAAGTGCGATTCTAGAATTTGCCTTTGTGTGTGTGTGTAAATATGTGTGTGTGTGTGTGTGTGTGTGTCCATGTGGTTTTGAATTGAGGCTTTTCTGCATGCTAGCGCCCAGAACCTTCTTTAGTTCTGCTTTGGTGGGAGATTCATTTCTACTGAAGTATGTGGTTGTAGTTCATTTACTGATGCGCCACACTATATCCTGCGAGTGTATCATGAGTCTACTAGTCTTTGTCATGGTTTATTTCTGGGGAACTCTTTCCTTTATTCCCCCTACTTTCTTGCTATTATAAAATACCCCTATGATGGTTCAATAATTTATGTCCAGTAGGCTTTGAGTGCAACACCCTAGAAGTGGGTCATAAAATCTATTATTTTGAGACATGGATTTCCCTTTCAAAATAATCTTTGCAATTTATTTTGTTTTGTGAGACAGGGTTTCTCTGTGTAACCCTGGCTCTCCTGAAACTCACTTTGTAGACCAGGCTGGTCTCAAACTCAAAAAGATCTGCCTGCTGGGTTCAAAGGTGTGTGCACCATGCCCAACTTATTTTTGCAAATTTAATTCCCAGCAGCGAAATATTTTAGTTTTATTCAAAACCTGATATCGCCACACACACCCCAAAAAACAACGAAAAATTAAAAAAAACCAACCCCCCCCCAAAAAAAACCAACTTGGCATCCAGAAGACTCAAGGCAAGTTCTGAGTGATTAAAGCGTCACATTGAGCTTGTGTGGATCCTAGACGTTTTTAGTGGTCTGAGTGCCCTTGGGGATATTTGGGGATCTGCAGGGGCCTTGTAGACGATAGGAATTTGAGGGGCTCAGTGAATGTGGTAGTCATTTAAAATCCGTGGAGCCCCATCCCTAGTTGGGCTGGAGGGACGATGACAATATGGTTTTTCCCCCCATTTCATCTTCTCGCAGGAGCCCCGCAGTCTGAGCGCAGCATCAGCGCCCTTGGCAGAGACAGGCACTCCCCGCCGCTTGCGTCGGGCCGTGCCCCGCGGAGAGGCGGCGGGTGCAGTGCAGGAGCTGGCGCGGGCGCTGGCGCACCTGCTGGAGGCCGAGAGACAGGAACGCGCTCGTGCAGAGGCACAGGAGGCGGAGGACCAGCAGGCGCGTGTCCTGGCGCAGCTGCTGCGTGTCTGGGGCTCCCCGCGTGCCTCGGACCCGCCCTTAGCCCCGGACGACGACCCGGACGCTCCTGCTGCACAGCTCGCACGTGCTCTACTCCGCGCTCGCCTAGACCCCGCCGCCCTCGCGGCCCAGCTTGTCCCTGCTCCCGCCGCTGCGCTGCGCCCCCGGCCTCCAGTGTACGATGATGGCCCCACCGGCCCGGATGTCGAGGACACCGGCGACGAGACTCCTGATGTGGACCCGGAGCTGCTGAGGTGCCGGGGTCAGGGGGAGGGAGGGCGAGATAACCAAAGCGCTGTCGTGCTGGAGCCTGAGGAAGTGAAGTCCTGGATCCCGGTACAAGGGACAGACGCCCCTCGATCGGACTGGGTGGGACTATGCAGGACTAGGGCTCCAGGGGTGGATTGCTTTCTGCCTGGAGAGGCACTTTCTGGGATGGAAGGCGGGGACCTCTGACTTCCTCTGAAAGTAGTGAGTCCCTCGACTTGAGTGGGGGGTGCGAACAATGTGGTGATACAAAGTTGTGTTCAGGTTCGGGACTACTGGGGTAACAGTGGCCTCATCCTCACAGCATTCCACTCCACCTGCAGGTACTTGCTGGGGCGGATCCTCACCGGAAGTTCGGAACCAGAGGCTGCTGCCGCTCCGCGCCGCCTCCGCCGAGCTGTGGACCAGGACTCGGGTCCTGAGGTGCCTCCCGAGAATGTACTGGGGGCGCTGCTACGGGTGAAACGCCTGGATAACTCCTCGCCCCAGGGCCCGGCACGCCGCCTCCTGCCTCCCTGAGCGCTGCAGCATCCCGCAAGCCCTGGAACCCGGGAGCGCCCCAGCAGCCCTGACTTCCTGCCAGCACGTCCACAGCCGCCTGCCCGGCAACCCTGAGATCCCCATCCCTTGAATCCTCAATAAATGCCATCTATAGCAGCTCTTTGTCTGAGTGGGGTGTTCTAGGGGCCGGTGGGCTGGGCGAGCCATAGTGGCTGTCTCTTCGGGTCCTCTGACATGGAATATGTCCCTGCCTAGTCTTTGCTTTCCTCCCTGGCAAAAGAGAACCTACACAGAGAGCAGTAAAGGCGTGCAGTACTCACCAGGTGCCTGGGCTACCCTTCTAGGCTTCACTGAGATGGGGTTCCCTGAGAGGCTCTGAGGTCACTTTCAGCGTCTGCCAGGGGTCCATGGCACTAAAGGTCAAGGGGCTACACTTGTTGCTTGTTGTGAGGGCCCCAGGCGGATTACATACGCTGCAGCTGTCAGACATCCAGCACACCAACTGCCAAGCCCTGACTACAAAGGAGTCTGGATATTCAGGCCATCATGGCCTTTACACTGGTTATTTGTCTGCCCTCGATATGTGCACGTTTTTGAACAAATGTCACTTCATAAAGCTTTTTTTTTTAACCTTCCTGTCATTGCCTCCTTTAATATACAGCTTCCATCGCTGTCTAATCTTCCGCTGTACAAGGATGGAGGTTTTTTTTCTATATTCTTGGTATCCAAAACAAAGTTGGGCAGTTTTTCAAGTTTTCCTGGAGCTCACACTGTAGACTAGGCTGGCCTCAAACTCACAGAGGTCTACCTGTTGCTGCCTCAAAGTGCTGTGATTACAGGTATGTGTCACTACCATGCTCAGATCCCCAACATCTCCTTGAATGAAAGAATTCTCATAACTCAAGCAACATTCTCCCACCCACGTTAACACTTAGCATGAAAGCTGGGTGTAGCGTACACACCTGTAATACCACACTTGAGAGGTGGAAACAGGACAGTCAACCAGGAAGGAGTTCAGTATCAGCCTGGACTACATGAGACCCTGTCTCAGAACAAAACAATTTGGCGTGGTGGCACATACCTTTTATCCCATTATCCCAGGACTCAGGAGGCAGAGGCAGGGAGCTCTCATTTCCAGCCAGGGATACATAATACACAGTAAGACTCTGTCTCAAAAAAAGAAAAGACATTATGGAGGTAGCTTTGAATCCTGAGACCATTTATTTAATTTTGCATAAAGCTTCATAAAACACAGCCAATACTAGACAACCCATGTTACCACCAACTCCTCACCAAATAAAAAATAAAAAGGTGTCCATGGTAATTGTTATTTGGTGGGGAAGGGGACTGTTATTCCAAGAGAATTGTCACCCTGATCTGCCATGAGAGAAGGGTCAATTTACTTGACTGAGATCTTCAGGCGACAGAGCAGCCACAGCTACAGACAGCTTTGTGGTGTCGGGGCTTCTTCATGCTTGACTCCACCACCGCCTCCTGGGCCCGCTGAATCTCATGGACAAGCAGAGAAAAGGCTTCCTCTACACCTTGCCGTGTCTTGGCTGAGGTCTTCACAAAGGGGGCTCCCCACTTGTGAGCAAGGACAGCTGCAGCAGCATGAGCATCTCCAGTAGTGGTCACTAGGTCACACTTGTTGCCCACGAGTACTAGAGGCTGCTTCTGATGAGGGCTCCAGGACGACCATATCTGCTGTAGCTGATCCAGAGATGAGGGGTCATCGAGAGCAAAGACCCCCAGCACGCCATCACTAGCTGCCAAGCACTGGTCACGAAGGGACCTGTGAATATCTTGCCCTGCTGTGTCCAGCACATTCAGAATGTAGCCCCCGTTGTCCAGGGCCACCTCCTTCCAGTAGGAATCCTGGATAGTGGGGTCGTGGTCTTTGACGAAGCAGTTGTGGGTCATCTGGATAGTGAGAGCACTTTTCCCAACACCACTTGCGCCCACCACCACTGCCTTGTACTCCGGAAGCTGCCTACCAGCATTTTTGCATTGTGCCCAGGCTTCGTGGCTTTCCTCTGGTGATCTGGTGCACTGTGTGTTGGAGCTCAGGTCCAAGATGCTAGACCTTGTTGGCAATGCCATTTCCCAACAGTCAGCTCAAGGAAGAGATATAAATAGCTGGTGCTGAGAGAAGACAATGACAGGTCAGGTGAGACTGGTTGGAAGAAAGGAGACCCCCAGGTGCCATTGAATCAACACAGTTAAGTATACACTGCTGTTTTCTCCTTATTTGGGGGTGGGGCAGGGTCTTAACCATAGCCCTAGCTAGCTTGGAACTTGTCCTACAGGTCAGGCTGACCTCAAAGTTTCAGCAAGCCTCCTGCCTCTGCTTTCCCAGTGTTAGTCAGTGTGTCCCACCATGTCCGTTTCTTTCTTTTAGAGATAGAAGGCAGTTTTTCTTTTAACAAGCCTGGGAATCAAACCCAGAGCCTCTATCATTCAGCTACTCCTTCAACACCGAGCAGGGATATTTCTTTTTCATATATATCTCATTTTAAAATTGCAAATTTTTTTGTGCATGGGAAGTATTGGATTGGGATTGATAGAGGGGGACTTAACCCTTGCAGGAGTAGGGTTGTGCTCGTGTACATAGCATTTGTGTGGCCGGCTAAGGACAATCTATGGAAGTAGGGTTTTTTTTTTTTCCTGCAGGAGTAAGGTAGTCCGGCTTGTTAGCAAACGCCTTTATCTCTGAGCCACCTGGCCTGCCCTGGGATTTTTCAAGTCTTGCTTCTACTGATATCAGCATGCACTCCATAAAGCCCACCCAGTTAAAATGTACAGCTCCTGTGGAGCCATCACTATAACTGAATTTGAGAATGTTTAAAGTTTTGACCATCTTTATCTTGTGGAAAAGACTCTCTGTCCCATAGCAGTCTCTCTCCATTGCACAAAGAGAGTGGGATTTGGTTTGGTTTGGTTGTCTTTGAACCCCAGCTTAGCACAGTAGTGACTGTCTGGTGATCGAATGGCTGCTTGGAACCTTCCCACCCAAGAGGTCTATGTTCTAAAGAACATCTTACTGCAGAAGTTCAAGATCAGCCTCAGTCACAAAACACATTGGGAGCCAACCCTATCTTAAAAAAAAAAAAAAAAAATTAAGAAAGAAAAAAAGAGAAAAAGGCAAACCAAATCATGTAACCTAGTAACCACCTGTGTGAGGCAGGGACATAGGCACAGAAAGTCAAAAAACTGGGAATGTGGTTCAGTTGGTAGAAAGCTTGCCTAGCATTCACGGATTTCTGGATTTGATCCTCAGTATAATACAAAATCAGGCAGAGGACCAGCAAGACAGCTCAGGGGGTATTAATGCTTGCTGGGAAAGCCTAGCAAGCTGAGTTTTCACTGGAGCCCATGTTAACTGGCGCACAGGTTTAGCCCAGCACTTAGAAAGCACAGGCAGGTGAATCTCTGTGAGTTCCAGATCAGCCAGGGCTACAAAGGGAGACCTTAACTCCAAAAACCAAAGCCACCACCACCAGCAACAAAAATCTCAAAACAGCAGCACTCCCAACCCAAACAACCTTAACTGTTGTGAACTGAACATTACTTTCTACATTTTATTTTATAATCCACACCGTTGCCTATAATCTCACGTTGTTTGGCACCAGATAATTAATTTTAGGTATTTTAATATTTAATATTAATTAATTAAAAATCTTTCTGTACGCCAAGCATTGATATAGCACGGGAAACAAAAACAAAAACAAAAAACAGACTCAACTCCTGGGGCCTTGGAGCAACGCTAGTGAAAAGAGGGACAATAAATATGATAAGTAAGGAAATTATCTTACATAGTAGAAGAGGTTAGGCACACAGCAGGTGCTCAATTTGTGTTAGCTACTAATAGCAAGTCATTAGCTCACTGAATGCACCTCCATATCCGGTTGGGGAAGGGCCTTCCGAGAGAGCCCCGGAATGGTGGTTGCCATACATTTCACTAGAAACTGGGAGGGATGGCAGTTGGGGGCAGGTGGTGGGTTCCAGGGGTCCCCAGCAGATTCGGTAGCGGTAGCGTTTGAGGAAGTGAACAGAGATGGGGGTGACAGGGGAAGGTCTTAGGTGGAGGGATCCTTGAAAGGGGCCACTGGAAGTGCTAACCCACAAAGGGATGCAGGGTAAGAAGAAAGGTGGGAAAAGAACGGAGCTTTGGAGCAGGGCAGTGTTTAGGGATCCAGAGAGAGAAAAGTCCGTAGAGACTCGAAGAGAGAAAGAATCAGGATGGAATCAGGATGGCCTCCGTAACGAGGCCCAAATAGTAGAACCCAGGGGCTGGGGTAGTGGTGCTGGTGGTGGCAGTCGAACAGGTGGAAAAGAGAGGTCAGGTTCTGGTGGAAACGAACAGCTTCCTTTCCAGATTAAAAGACGAGGGTCAGGAAAGAATCACTATTAAACTTGGGGCTAGAGCAACTGCCAATCTAGGGGTGCTGTGACCAGAGGTGGGGATAAATATGAGAAGGGCGCCTCCCTAAGGTGCTAGCGATTAGTACAGTGATGGTAGGAGCTTGGGGGAGGCCGAGTGAGCCCCCAATATGGCCACTCAACCTCATCTTTGTGATACCTCAGGAAGGCTAGGGCTATATAGTTTCCAGGTCTTTTATTTCCAAAAAACAAGGGAAAGAGTGAGGGGACTGGCCCCAGGCCCCTCGGCAGGAACGGTAGATACATCACAGACCGGCGCTTAGGCTCTCCGCTTAACTTACACAGAGCCCCTAAACTGTGGAGTGCTGCTGAAGCATCCCCAGAGAACTCTGTGAACCCTGTGGACTCCGGCTTTGAGCCGCTTGCACCAGTCTTCTGAACTCGCATCTCCGACCCAGTTAGGCAGGAGCCCCAGGAAGGCGAGCAGAAGCAGGCTGGGCACACGGGGTCAAAGAGGGAAGGGCACCGAGTTGGTCCAAATAAGAGAGCTCGTGGTGCCCTTCTCAGGGTTAGCTTGGACAACTCGCCTGATCTCTGCACTTTCCCGTGTCGGAGTCAGGTGAAGTGTAAAGCTCGGAGTTGCGGAAGGGCGACCCTGATCTACCCCGCGCTCCTCCACTTCGGACTCAAGTTAGAACTGTGGCAGTAGCGCCTTGGTGCTCCTTTCTCCTCCTCCCACCTTAAGAAACAGCCCTGCTTCCCGCTCAGCACAGGCACTCGACTAAGGTGAAGCTGAAGCGAGTGCACAGTGTGAGGCTCACTCCACGACAAGGCAAGGACAGGGAAGGGGCCCTGGAACCCCGCGCCAAAAGATGTCTGCACCAGGAATGCCAGCGGTCCGCTTACCTGTGTCCCCGGAGTGGCGGTCTGCTGAGGGGCGGCAGGCTGTTCTGGCCGGACGGTCTGGGGGTTAGGATGCTCCCTACCCCCAGCAGCGGCAGAGGGCGGGGATGTGGGCTTGCCCCCTCCCACCTGCCCGACCCCTGACCCCCGCCTTCCCCCTCGGCCCATCGCACAATGTAGAGAGCAAATGTGGGCGGGACCTCCACCTGCCCCTCTCTACACAGCACCCCCCTCTCAGGCCCGCCCCTCCCTCGCCTGGATTGCTTGCTTTAGGGTTGGTTCAGCTTGGGCCGTTTGTGTGTGTGTACAGGATTTGACCTGGAAGACAACATTTTGGAAACCATTTTGTGGTTTTGGTTTTTTTGTTTTTTGTTTTTTTGGTTTGGTTTGGTTTTTTGGACCCAGAGAACTTGTATAACTTCAGCTGGGGTTTCTAGGTAGCTCTGGGGTAGTTGTGTCTGTCATGAAGGGAAACAGTTACAGACGAAGTGCTGTTTTATAAGGACAGAAAGAACCTGATCTGAGGCAGAAGTGCAAGTTACAAATCCCTCAGACTCTCTTGCAGCTATGACAATCCTAGGCTAGAATTCTGAGTATGTAAGGTGGGATATCTGTAATGCTTCCCCAAAGGAACTGAACTGGGTTGCAACTTAGCTCAGGTGGTAGTGCTTGTTAAGCAGGGAGGCACTGCCTAGAACATATGAAGTAGCATCCTGCTGTCATCCCAGCATCAGGGAGGTGGAAGCAGAAGGCTCCAAAGTACAAGGTTAAGGCTGGAGAGATGGCTCAGGGGTTAAAAACACTTGGTGCTCTTCCACAACACAGGTTAGATTTTCAGCACCCACACAATGACTCAAAACCATCTCCAGTTCCAGGGGATCTGTCACCCCTCTTCTGGCCTCTGTGGCACCCGACATGTACATGGTGCAGAGACTTACATGCAGATGAAACATTCATACAAATAAACTTAAAAAGGATGTCCAGGGTCAGAGTGTAAAATCAGTCTCATAGGAGATACTATCTAAAAGGGGTGGGGTGCAGAGCTGCCCTTGTCTTCTTGAGTAGCCCAGTCTCTGGGATCAGAAGGTGGCAATCAACAAAATTCCTAAACACCAGGCAAAGCAATTTTCAGATGTGGAATTAAAATCCAGAAAAGTCCTTCAGTTATCCAACTCTGGTAAATGGCACTGCCATCTTCCTTCCCCTCGGGATGCCACTCATAACTGCTACATCCAAGAGTGAATCTTCCCCTCACCCAGCAAGTCAATGAGTAATGGGCAAGCAGACACACTGATGCTGACACTACTTCCTGACAGTTTTCAGTCTTCCCACCCTAGAGTTCAGCTGGGACAGGCTGAGACCCTTTAGTTGTCTTCGTCTTTAGTAGCTCTGACTGACCTAGAACTCTGCTATGTAGACCAAGCTGGCCTTGAACTCAGAACTCCACCTGCCTCTGACTCCCCTGTTTGGGGATAAAAGGCTTGTGCCAACCACCATGCCTGGTGAGACTCCTATTCTGTGGTAGGTAATAATTTTATCATGAATTCTATTATTTAATTTCCAATAGAGCCAATCTAGCTGCCTACTTCAATTTTAGATTTTTTTTGGGGGGGGGGATGGATAGACAGTTGGTTTGATGACAATCCCTCTACCCCACCACTTTCTTCTCCCCTCCCTTTTTCGTCAGCTGTGCTGGCTGGGAATGAGGGGTTTTTCAAAATAAAAAAAAAGCTTTCTTCAGGTTTTGTAACAACTTAAACTTTATTAAATATGCAAGCCTGTTATAACTTCCAGTTGTACCCTTCCATGTCATCCTTGTGATTTCAGCTCCTTCTTAGGGTTACTAAGTTGTCCCTCCTTCCTTCTGGGGTAGAAAAGTAATGTTCCTCGAGCAGGCAGTGAGCAGGGGCAGATTTACAACTGAACATTATGGTCCTTTGAAAAGGATCTGCACTCAAGCACCTTACAAAGGATATTCAGGATGGGTTCAAGTGAGGCCACCCTCATCCAAGGTACAGGTTGCAGTGAACTAAGCTGCTGTCTGGGGCCTCAGAAGGCAGCAGCATGTTCTGGGACTTAGTGTGAGTGGGGCATGTCCTGCCCAAACTTGCTCTGGTGAGCAGCGCTCTTCACTTCCTGGAGATCCTGAGGAAGAAACGGGGACAAGGTAGGTGAATGTGAAGGTAGCTCGATTGTAACCACAAAGAGGCTGTTACCACTGAAGCCCTCAGCTACTGCATCTCAGACTCTGCGGATCCCTGCAAATATCCACGGGACAGCCATGCAAAGGGCTCTGTGTTCTCCTCTTACCAATGATAGAAGGAATATGAGGTGGAGGGGGACAGGGCCCAGTGTCCATGGGCTAACCACTCTGCCCAGGCTCACCTGGTGATGGACATAAGCCTGGCAGACATAACACCAGGTAGACAGGTCAACACAGCTGAGGACTAGCGGGTGCTGAGAGGCTTCGTTGTGGCGGACCATATGGGCATGGACATAGCGACTGCAGTACACCTGTGGTGGAAAAGTGCGTGTGAGAACCGCACCAGTTCAAGTTCGCTGCTGGGCCAGCTTCTACTCGATCAATTCCCTTCTTTTGCTCCATACCTGATAGCAAGTCAGACACACCCAGTTCTCCTGGAGTGTCCCACAGGTCTTACATGGTTGGGCCGTATCCAGGCCTTCTGCAGGAATGGGGCATACTGCCACCAAGTGGGGACACCAGGATAGTGGGGTCACAGCATAAAAGACATCCTAGAGTGGGTAGGTAAAACTGAGTAAGGAAAAGATTCCACCTCTCCACATACATGATGTGCTCCTATCTGGAGGCGTGAATAGACAAGAAGCAGCAGCCAGAACCCCAGGCTCTCTCTGAGCTCACCTGGGGATTAAAGTTCCCAAATCCTTGTGTCAGCATCAAGCTGTTCATGTCCTGCCCTCCAGCTGCTTCTCCTAGAAGGCTCTCCTCATATCCATAGGTCTCCTAGAAACAGAAGGAAAAGATGTATTTGAGAATGCCCAGTTCTCACTCCCCCACCCTCTTCCCAGGTGTGGCAGAGTTTACCAGAGCTGCACTGTTTAGTTTCAAAGTGCTGAAACTCCCAGTGAGCTGGTCAGGGGACTGCTGGGCTGTGGCTCCCTGCACAGGGGAAGCTTCTATAGAACGCTTGTCTGCGCACGAGGCTTGGGGAGTTCGGATCGGCTCAGTTTCTCCTACAGGATCCTCGACGGTGTTCTGGTTAGGTGAATTTTTTGTGGTCTCTGCTGAGGCATGCTGGTCCATTGTGGTTCCTCCCACAGACGTCTCCTTTGAGGTGGCCTGGTCCAGTGAAGCTCCTCTGGCAGCTTGTTCTGAGGACTGGCCCTGAGCAAGCATGGCCTTAGCTGTCTTTGACTTAGTATGGCCTAGCAGAGATTCTTTTGCAGATGCTGCTGCTGCAGTCTTCCTCATGCCTGCTTCTGGACCCTTTCCAGAAGGTGTGGCCCTTCCCTTAGCTGACACAGGATTGGTTGCTTTGGGCAGCTTCTTGGTGACAGGCTTAGAACTGGGGCATTCTTCCTTGTCTTCCATCTCTGGAATGATGGAAAAAACACTTGAGTGTGAATACCACCCCTCTCCTGCCTTTACTCTCCCTTTTTTGAATTCCCTTATTTTCAATTTTTCTTTCATTCTTTTTCCTTCCTTCCTTCCTTCCTTCCTTCCTTCCTTCCTTCCTTCCTTCCTTTCTTTTCTTTTTTTTTGAGACAGGGTTTCACTGTAGCTTTGGAGCCTGTCCTGGAACTAGCTCTTATAGCCCAGGTTGGCCTCGAACTCACAGAGATCCACCTGCCTCTGCCTCCCGAGTGCTGGGATTAAAGGTGTGCACCACCACCGCCCGGCTATTATTCTGCTTTTTCTTTTCTTTCCTTTTACCCCCTTTTTTAAGTTTGTCAAGACAGGGTTTCTCTGTGTAGCCTTGGCTGTAGACCAGACTGCCCTTGAATGCACAGAGATCCGCCTGCCTTTATCCCCCAAGTGCTGGGATTAAGGGCATGCGCCCCATCATTCGGCCACTTACTCATCATCCGCAAACTGCGCCAGTATCTGCGATGGACTTGGATGGTCTCAGTGATTGAGGCCAGGGCTCCTGGCTGTGGAGGTCGCAGTGAGGTAAGCGGGGGTGGTGGATCTCCAAGGAGGGAATGGGTGCAGGCGGCCATAGATTCAGAGATGGATGCCAAGTTGTATCCACCCTTTGTAAAAGAGAGGGAAGGGTTCAATGAGGGTTCATTGGGGAATTGAGGGTTAGATATCCTGGCTCTCCAAATTGTTCTCTTCCTTGTTCTAGAGGGTGGTACCAGAGAAAAATGAGTGTAACACACATTTGTTTTTTTTTTTTTTTTTTTTTTTTTTTTTTTAAATTTATTTGTTTATTATGTATACAATATTCTGTCTGTATGTCTGCCTGCAGGCCAGAAGAGGGCACCAGATCTCATTACAGATGGTTGTGAGCCACCATGTGGTTGCCGGGAATTGAACTCAGGACCTTTGGAAGAGCAGCCAATGCTCTTAACCTCTGAGCCATCTCTCCAGCCCCCTGTAACACACATTTGTACGCTAGGCAGCACTCACTGTGCGAGGTGGCTGTTGGGAGAATGTAAACTGTGCTGTCAAGTGCAAGACAACAATAGCAATACTAGTAACAGTATTAATAAACAATAGCTTACATTTATTATTTGCTGTGAGCTAGACCCTATTTTAAATATTTTATGCATGGTAATACAATCCTCACAATGACAGATGCTCAATCTATACAGAAGTGCGCCCTTATGCCATACCTATCTTCACAGTGTTCAGGAACCTCTGACCTCACATCATAGAAAGCAGAGATTTGACCCACACAAACAAACATGGCAGATCCATAAAGAGTCCCTGTTGTGACCCGGGACAGGAACAACTAATATTCTCTCTATGTGATCCCCTAACTTGAATTTCTTCCTACTCAATCGAAACTGCTTTCTATTCTTTTTACACATATGGGAAGCAAGGCCCAGAACAGTTAGACGACTTGTTTGAGGTGCCAGCAACTGAAGAAGCAAGGCTGGTATTTGAACCTGGGCTCACCAAATAGGTTTGTGTTGTTGCGGGTGTGACCAAGGAATTGGGCCTCGGCCCTTGGTACACGCCAGACAAGCACCAGCTCTTTCTGTTCCTAACAAAGACCCTTAACCTTCCAAAAGAAATACTGTGCAGGCCGGGCGGTGGTGGCACACGTCTTTAATCCCAGCACTCAGGAGGCAGAGGCAGGCGGATCTCTGAGTTCGAGGCCAGCCTGGTCTACAAGAGCTAGTTCCAGGACAGGCTCTAGAAACTACAGGGAAACCCTGTCTCGAAAAACAAAAAAACAAACAAACAAAAAAAAGAAATACTGTGCAAACCTAAATGGGACATTATATAAATAAGCCAGTTAGATTCTCTGGGACTTACTGGCCTCATCTACAAAAACGGCACCCAAGTTTGCTGAGAAAGGTTAAGTTAATGTCCGAAAGATGTAACAGTAGATGACAGAGCATCTTTCCAGCACACACTGTATGCCAGGAATGCCACCATACTTAGACGGCCCCATCTGTAGATCAGGAAACCCAGGAACAAGGGTGGGGGCACCGGTCACTTATAAAAAGGTCAGTGAATTTACTCAGTCTCTCTAACATGTTAGGAGCAATTCATATGCGGGGAACAGCAGCCCCCCAGAGGCAAATGCTCAAGTCTCAATTCTGCCATTATTAAATGTGTGACCTCAGACTACTTACTATTCCACTCATTTCCCTGATTTGTTTATGTTTTGTGGGGGGAAAGGCTTCTGAAACAGGGTTTCATGGAGCGCAGGCTGGCCTCAAACTTGATATGTATCTGAGGATGACCCCATCCTCCTGCCTCCTCCTTCCAAGTGCTGGGATTATAGGTATACGCCATCACAGCCAGCTAGATCCCCTGACCTTGAGAGGGAAATGAGCTAAACAGACTGCCTCACAGTGCTGTTTTGCCAAGCAAACTTGAAAGACCAACAGAGCCAACTCTTCCAAACTGCCCTCCCACCTGGGAAGAGGGATCAAAAGTTACCTCTAGGATGAGGATAATGCGGCCATTGGCAAGGCCCATCAGTAGGTGAGTAAGGTGGGCATAACCCTCAGGTGTCACTTGGCAGCCACCCAGTGGGTCCCCTTGTGCAGCATCAAAGCCAGCAGAAACCAGTACGAGTTCCGGGTTAAACTGCAGTAATCAGAAAAAAGAAACACGGGCATAAAGGCTTAGGTAGGCAGTAAGTGATGAGGATGAGGGCAAATGAAGGCATGAAAATGCAAGTTTGAAACCAGAGGATGTGAGCATAGAGATCTGAAAATAAGGAGCGGAAGACAGAGAACCCAGCAGAAACAGACATGGCCAACCTGTTAGAGATAAGGGTATACCTGACAGAAACTCACAATCTTGGGAGACAGAGGCTGGAGAGATGGCTCAGAGGTTAAGAGAGCTGGCTGCTCTTCCAGAGGACTAGGGTTCAATTCCCAGCACCCACATGGCAGCTCACAACTCTCTGTAACTCTGCTGCCCTTTTCTGGTTTCCGTGGGCACCAGGCATGCATGTGATGCATAGATATATATGCAGACAAAACACCCAAACACATAACAGAAGTAAAAGTTAAAAAAAAGATATTGTAAACACTATAAATTGACAGAAGGGGGCATGAGGTAGAGTCACAGAGACAAAGAAACATGGAGACTCAGATGGCAAGAGACAGTGACAAGAGAAATGGAGAGACAAAGACATGTTCTCTCTCACACACACAGGGTCAAATATGGGACACATGATGCAGGCTTTTCTACAAATAATATATACTAATACAAATGTCATACACCCCCACTCACAATCTTACAATCCCACACTGGCAGGGCTGCAAATCATACCAGGCACACACATATACTCGATTTCTCATGGGGACAGTAAAACACGGCCACCTCTGCATAGGCACAATGATGTACAGCAGTCACTACAGTTAGAATGGCCAGACACACCCTGTTCATGATCACAGGAAGCAATCACTCGCACATAGTTGCACAGACACAAAGGGTAGTCTCTGCCCCCTGAGCACAGCCATATGCATGCAAATTTAAAAGCACACTCCTGCGCCCAGACTTGCAGAGTTGCGTCCTCATGGAGTCAGTCACACATATGCCATTGGTCCTGCCTCCAGTTCACACACAGCTAGGCCACCCCTGAGTCAGAGCACTCAGAGAGACCCAACACAGAGACATCCAGACCCAGTCCAACAGACAGGGATGATGATCTCTGTCCAGCCTCCCACATTCAAAGCATCTCTCTCAGGCTAGCACAATGCAGCAGCATCCAGTGGCATACAGCATCACACATATCACATAAAGATAACAGTCACTGAGCAACATTACACACATGTGTTCATCTCCTGCCTCCCATGTACACACAGTTCCACGGAGACAGCATCTCTTATGGATGCCCTTACAACCATGCACTCATGATGGCAGACATATCCAGAAGGTACACACATACATACACATATAGCCAAGACAGCTGCTCACATATAAAACGTCATACAGAGAGAGCACTTACACACAGTCATATGTGCATGGTCAGAAAGATATATAAGGACATCGCTGCCACCCCTGTCCCAACAGCCAGCATATGATCAGTCACCTGGTAGTCAAACACACATGCTGAGGAGGCAGATAGTGCTGCCACCTACACAGATGTCACATAATGACCAGAGTCTTACTTCATAGGCGATGGGAAGTACCAGACGATGCCAGGCAGTCAGGTAGTCAGCATCACCCATGCGGGGTCCATTCCAGGGCACATTGACAGTGAAGCCTGTACCTGCGGCTCGGCCTACTTGGCTGCTGGCACCCTCATTCCCCATGGGGAAGAAAGTGCCATGGTCATACCGGTGCAGGGACATGTATAATATACTGCCAGGGAGAGAATAAAATGAGGAGGCCATGACAAGCTAAGGACTCCAAACAGCCTTAAAAGGATGGTTCAGCACGCTCCCACAGCACACTCCGCTCATCGTCCCATCCCTCACCTGGGGTCATCCTCAAACATGTGCTGAGTTCCATTACCATGATGAACATCCCAGTCTACGATCAGGATCCTGGGGAGGGAAATAGCTCCTTTTAGCAGTCTGGGACATTTAGCCCTAGGAGAAAGAGGGCTCTGGCTAGCTAGATTCCTGGGGTCTTCAGAAGCATTTGTTACCGAGTAGCAGGACTATGGGTATCTTGAGAAAGCATTGGCCAGCATTTTAAGACTGAAAGCCCAATCTTGGTTTCTAAGGGCTTTACTATGGGAAGAAACAAGTACTTGAGGCTAGGTCCTAGACGCTTTTGAGGACTGAAAAGGAACAGAACTCCAGGCCTGGTTGGCTAATGTCACATGCCAAACCCTAAGTCTTTTGGAGTAAGCACTTGGAGCCCAGGCTTGGGTTCTGTTACAATGACCTGTCAAGGCTCAGGAATATTGCTGTAATACCCTGGATCCTAGTCTATTACGCATCTAAATGAATGAATGATCTGGTGACTCTAACACAAGCCTCCTGTCCCATCTGTGGTGAAGTGCTACCCCGTGGACCCTTGCTTGTTTCTATGAAAGCTCCTGGGCTGTAAAATGGATCTGCCAAGAAAGACTGAATGGGAAAGCAGTGTCCAGATTTCTTCCAAGATCAGGTTTTGGGGGTCTCTGGAGAGCCCTTACCGCAGGGCACGTCCAGCAATGACTTGGGCATGGCGAGCAGCTACAGCAACAGAGTTGAAAAAACAAAAACCACAAGCAGCATCCCGCTCTGCATGGTGTCCCGGAGGGCGCACTATTGCAATGCCATTCAAAACCTGCAGAGGGAGAGGAATGAGACTGGATTTCTGGCCCTCCCTCTTGTCCTTTCTGTTCCTCCCTTCCCTTTCTCCTGTCTTCTCTACCAGCTACCAGGGTACCCACTCTGGGGTGTGCCTCTCCCACTGCCTCTGTCCTCCTAAGTAGGGGTAGGTGGTCTTCTCTATTTCCTCAGGACCTGATCTCAGGACATCATCTCTTCAGTCCAACTGCACTGGCTCCCAGAGAAGACGCACCTCTCCTGAAAGCACAGCTTCCACCAGGCGGCAGGCAGCACCGGTGGCAAGCTGTGCGCAGGTAAAGGTGCTGGGGCAGATGTAGATGGAGTCAAAGCTGGAACCTTCGCGGTGCAGCTCTCGGGTTTTCATCTTTTCTGTGGCCCGGACCCGCTCCACGTATTCGGCACTGGAGAAACAGAGGAACAACTAGCCACAAGCGTATCCCCAGATAAGAATTTGGACCTCTCTAGGTGAGTAGTAGCTCTACCCACCTTGGAGGAGAGCCCTAGGCCCTACTCCTAGAACTTTCCTATAGTCCTGCACCTGGTCCACCCCAGCACAGGGTCTGACCTGTGGCAAGTAAGAAGCTCAGCATCCATGGCAGGCCGCACAGGTAGGATGAGGCAGCGTGCTGCAAGGCCCAGCTCCTCCAAGTGGCACATGATCCGTAAGATGCGCTGAGGTGTCTCAGGATGATGACTAGTAGTGGGGGAAGGGGCGGGGGTTTAGTGACTGAGGTGAGTGATCCCACTACCACTTAACCCAGCCCTCAGATGACATACTTGTCCCACAGGTTGCAGTGACTCATCATTTTTTCATCATAGACCAGCCCAGTGCGATCCTGCAGCACTGGCCATCTACATGTATTCAGTGGCAGCGTAGCAGCCTCCCAGCGCCCCTCCTCATCTTCCTCTTCTACCTTGTCTTCCTCCACTTCATCTTCCTCCTGGGGCTCGACTAGAAAGAGGGGCTCAGATCACCCTACTTCCTGAATCTGGATCCCATCATATTCCGAGACAACTGTGGCCCAGACAAGGCCTAAAACCCACACAGCCCTCTCCACCAAGGCAACCCAGGAAAGCAAGAGGAAATCTGGGAGAGAAGAGCCCCAATAGTTCATTCCATGTCTGATGCTGATGGTGTCCACTCCCCACCTGATCTCACAAGGAACTCCCAGAAGGGTTCATGGGCTTCTAGAGTGCAGGAGATTGAAGTCTGGGCACTGGGGGTGGGAGAAGCAGAAATGTGATTAAATGGCCCCCAGGCAGGCAATAAGGGCTCTCCTTTCCCATTTTCCCATGCTCACCTTGCACAAGGTGCACCAGGGGACTCCAGCATGGGGCAAGGGTCTCCAAGAAGAGTGTGGAGTGATGCACTGACACCCTTAGCCAGGGCATGGAGGTTATAGCCACCCTGGGGAAGAAGTTATTGGGGGAGGCAAGCAGAGGGTCAGATATTATCAGGGAAGGATATTGATAACAGTAACAATATTGGGGGCGTACTATGTGAAGCGACACGAAATTTCAAGGGTGACATCATTTGATTCATTGGACAGTGATGTACAGTGATTATAGAGACACAAAGACGTATGAAGTAGTAAGGCTGAACAAGGAACAACTTTATCACCAAAATAATCCCATTAAATTAAAAAAATCAATTCTTTGCTTTATGATTATGAATGTATTGCCTGTATGTATGCATGTGTGTGCCTGTTAGATCTCCTGGAACGGGAGTTATGGATAGTTGCAAGCCACCATGCTGGGAATCAAACCCAGGTCCTATGCGAGAACAGCAAGTGCTCTCAACCACTAGGCATCTCTTCGGCCCCCAGGGACTTCTTATATACATGAAAGTTCTTGTTTTGTTCTTAGTGGTTCCGAGAATGGAACCCCTGGCATATATCAAATAAGCATTCTACCTTTTAACTCCATCCCCAAGGTCCAAAAGATCTGTTCTTAGGCCTTCAAGTGGGCCAGTGAGATGGATCAGAGTACAAGAGGGCTTGCTACCAAACCTGATAACCTGAGTTCAATCCCCTAAAAGAATCTACATGGTCGAAGGAGAGAACCAACTCCCAAGTTGTCTTCAGACCACCACTCACGGTACCTGTGGCTTAGTGTATGTATGTGTATATACCAACAATAAAAAATATAAAAATTCTAAGCCTTTTATCTATAGGGTTAGATAAAAGTGAGTTACTTACCTCCAGGGACAGAATTAACCTGCCTCCTGCCAGACCCATGAGCAAATGGGTCAGGTGGGCAAATCCTGCTGGAGTGGCAGCCATCTCTCCCTGCGGGAACATGAAGCTCAGAATACTTTCCTTTGAATCTGAGAATACCCCAGAGAACCTGCCTTACCTTGGGGTCTCCTTGGAGGGCATCATATCCAGCAGCCACCAGGACCAACTGAGGCTGAAACTGAGGAAAAGAACACACTATGTGAGAACACCTGCCTTCATAGAGCATCACCCCTCAATGTTGCCCCTCACCCCCAAATTTCCTGGCTCTCCAAGACCTCAAAGGCAACTGGCATCAGGATGTGCAGGAAGGCGGCAATGTAGTCAGTGTCCCGCATCCCCACCTGCAGACACAGAAACATGCTATGACAGTCACCTTTCTTGAGCCCTGGGAGGGCAGCACTAGGCTCACTTTAGGTGGGAAGACACTGACCTGGTTCCAAGGTACATTGATGGTATATCCTTGGCCTTGGCCTAAACCTACTGTAGACCAGTTAGAAGCTTTAAGGTGGGGCCAGAACCGACCCTGCTCATATCGGTGGATGGAGAAATAAAGGACACTAGAGGCAGAGAAAAGAAACGTTGAGGGGTTGTATAGCATGTGTTAACTCAGCCCCCAGCACAGAAAAAAAAATAAAGGAATTGAAAAAGACAAACTTAAGGCTCCCAACCTACAGCTGCAGGGATTTATTCAACAAGCTGTTTTTACCAACTACTCCATTCAGTCCCTCTCTTAAGTTTTTCCAGTTCTTAATCTATACTCTCAAGTCTTCTACTTATTTACCCTTGTATTCATTCACCAATTTATTCACTTTCCCATTCATTAAATTCTCCCTCAGTGGTTTGCCCATTTTTCCTACACACTCACTGACCTCCCAGCAGAACCCTCCTGTCACTAAATACTGCTGCCTCTCCAGTGTCCACCTAATTTCAGACTCAAGTCCAAGGTCTCAAGAGCTACTGAGTTGACCCAAGAACCTGGGCAATGATGACCCTGTGAGAAACTCTAGGTCGTGTCTTCTCATTGCTTCCCCCAGTGTTATTATCCCAAGGTAATAACGGCACTGGAGGTCCATTGGGGTCTTGGGGGAACTTATTTGCAGAAGCCAGCTTGGGCTGTAAAGAGCCTCAAGTCCATGCTGGGGAACCTAGTGATTCCACTGAAAGAATTGGAGAGATGCAGAGGCCAGGAATGAGGAAAGATGGGGCTTGGTTTTGTGTGTGGAGCTAAAGTGAAGGATGCTGTCATGAAGTCAGTGAGGACAGTCCTTTTTCCTTAATATGTCACAAAGCTACCTCTACTACTGCTATTTCATAGGTGAGAAAGTGCCCACAGGGGTGAGAGGGACCAACACACAAAACTGATGCTGGAAATGTTCTGACTGATAAAACCTGCAGGTGCAAACTAACAAAACACATGTACATGTTCTGAGTAGAAACGCATGATGAGGGGGCTGGACGGGTGGCTCAGAGGTAAAGAACACTGGCTGCTCTTCCAGAGGACCTGGGTTCAATTCCCAGCACCCACATGGCAACTCCCAACTATCTGCAACCTCACACAGATTTACATGCAGGTAAAACACCAATGCACATAAAATAAAAATAAATAAAGAGACATGAAGAACAGATTCTAGCTTTAAAAAAAGGCATGATATTCAGGTTGACACTAAAAGAACATGATGGTCATATTCCAACAGAAAGTACACAGAGAGCGTGAGGGGAAGACAAAATGAGTATCTATCATTTATCTGTCCATCTGCCTGTCCTGTTACCATCTATTTGATCAACTACACCCTGCCTTGTTCTAGGAGTCTGAGGCAGCATCCCCTGCCTTTCTATGGGAAATGAAATAGTAATGAGCAAAGAATCTAGACTAATTCAAGAAAGACATCTTCATATGCTAATAATATAGCTATGCAATTTAAAAAATAGAAAATGATACTTAAAATTGGGGAAAAGTATCTTGGAATCGGGGAATGAAAGCCCCATAAAAAGCTTTAGTCCTGAGGCAACAATCAGTGAACCTGCCTGCATGGGTCTATGCTTGCTTCTCTGTGGTTGTTTAGCTTGGAGCTTTTGGTAGGACTCTTAACAGGAGGAGTAGGGGTGTCTCTTTTGCCTGCTTATGGGACCCTTTTCCTCCTATGGGGTTGCCTTGTCCAGCCCTAATCTGAGGGTTTGTGCCTCATTTTACTTTAACTTGTTATGCTGTGTTTGGATGACAGCCCTGGGAATCCTGCTCTTTTCTGAAAGGAAACTGAGGAGCAGTGGATCTAGGGGAGAGGGGAGGTATGTGGGGGGGATTGAGAAGAGTGGATGGAGGGGTAACTGCAGTAGGGATGTAGTGGAGGAGAGAACAAGAACACAAAGCACCTCTGGTCTGAGTGGGTAGAGGAGGATTTTTTGTTTTGGTTTTGATACAGGGTCTCTACTATATAGCTCTGGCTGTTTTGCAACTTGCTACACAGACCAGGCTGGCCTTGAACTCATGGAGAACCACCATGCCCAGTCTGGATTATTTAGTTTTGTTTGTTTAATTGTACTATTTTATGTGTTTGGCTTTCTTGTATGTCTGTGTATACCATGTATGTGCCCGGTGCCTGTGGAGATGAAAAAGGCAACTGGTCTCCTCAAACTGAAGTTCCAGACAGGTGTGAGCTGCCATGTGGGTGCTGGGACTAGAACCTAGGTCCTTAGGAAGAGCAAGCAGTACTTTTAGTCACTGAGCTTCTCTCTAGCCTTTAATTGTATTATTTTAAAATTTCTGACACTGATAGGTAAATATTGACTTTAAACATTCAGCAAAGTACTGAGCAGGGAAGAGAACACTCCTGGAGAGTAAATGCCCTCAGGGGTAAATAAGCAAAGACCTGAAGATAAGCAACTCCACAAGAACCCCCCTCCCCACCTCAGAGAATAGAAAAACAGCAAGTATGGTGGTGTGCGCCTTTAATCTCAGCACTTGGGAAGCAGAGGTAGGCAGATCTCTGTAAGTTCAAGGCCAGCCTGGTCTACAAAGTGAGTGCCAGGACAGCCAGGGCTCATTTTCTTAGACATGATATTGAGGTTAATGCTTTTTTTAACATGCTAGGGATAGAACCCAAATCTAAACTGTGTAAAACCATTCTACCACTGAGCTATACCTTCAATGAGCAATACCTTTTCTAATTAAAAGATGCATTCTAGAATTTGTGCAAAAATAGGAGTAGAGTAGTGGGTGTAGATATGGGTGAAAAAAATGGCCAATGAATTTACTAATGTTGAAGCATTTAATCCAGGAAGCCACAAACAAACAAAATAAAGAATACAAAACTTAAGAAGATAAAAACAGAAAAATCAGTTAAGTATTAAAATAGTAGAGATGACAGAAGGAGACAGAGATTATATTAGAAAAATAAGTGAGGAGTTAGAGAGATGGCTCAGAGGTTAAGAGCACTGACTGCTCTTCCAGAGGTCCTGAGTTCAGTTCCCAGCAACCACATGGTGGCTCACACCTATCTACTATCTATAATTCCAGATCCAGGGGATGTGACACATACCTTTATCAAGGCTGACTGATTAAAAAAAGAGATGTTGCTTAAGAGCACTTACTTCTCTTGTAGAGGACCCCGGTTCGGTTCCAAACACCCACATGGAAGCTCACAACCACCTTTAACTCCAGTTCCAGGGGATCTGAGCCCCTCTTCTTACATCTGCAGAGTTATGCATACCCATGGCACACATACATGCACTTAGGCATACACATAAAAATAAAATGAAATCAAAGATGTATACCTTCTATCCACCCAAAAAAGACATTATTTTTTCCTGGTATTTGCAAACTGCAACCTAGTGCTTGGATCTTTTCCCACAGTCCCTAAACTTGAGATCTGTATCAACAGACATCCTGTTTCCATTCTGGGGAAATGCTTTTTAGGAAGACAGACCTATAAATAGCACAGCACAGTAATCTCATGATGGCTCCAAGAACAGCCCTTAAATTTGAGGTATAAAAAGCCAAAAGTAGACATTTGAGGAAAGGCACTGATATATTAAAAAAAAAAAAAAACCACGAAGATAATTCAGTTAGCCTCAGAATGAAGAGACATAACAATATGGAATGGAAGAACATAGAATGTTTGGGGCACTTCTAATTAGTTCTTTCTTTCTCTTTCTTTTCTTTTTTTGTTTGCTCGAGACAGGGGTTCTCTTTTGAAAGTCCCAGCGGTCCTGGACCTCACTTTGTAAAACTCACAGAGACCCTCCTGCCTGCATCTCCTGAGTCCTGGGATTAAAGGCATGTGCCACCACCGCCCGGTTCTAATTCTCATTCTAGAAAAACAAGCTCAGCAATGAGAGGCTAGAAAAACAAGAGAGAAACAAAATGCTTGTGCTGATCAAAGGAATGTCTAGCTAGAGAGGTTGGCACATGTCTGCAGTTTTAGCACTTGGTAGGCTGAGAGAGGAGGATCTCAAGTTGGAGGCCAGCCTGGACTATAGAGAATAAGAATCAAACCCAGTTTGGGCTACACAGTAAGACCCTACCTCAAAAGAAAAAAACCAAGAGTAAATAATTCAGAGGGACATCTCTCAGGACACTGAGCAAAAGTAAAAAGAGATAGAAAACACGAAATAAGCCATATAAGGGAGGAGGGATGTCAGCAATTAAGAGAATTTTTGTTCTTCTAAAGGACCTGCATTTGATTCTCAGCATACATGGCAGCTCATAATTGTAAATCAAGTTTCAAGGGATTCAACGCCCTCTTTTGGCTTCCAAGGGCACTAGACAAAAACATGGCGCAGACATACATGCAGGCCAAATAGCCATACACATAAATTAAAAAAGATTTATTTTTAAAAAATCGCACAGGGCTGTGGATGTTGGTAGCTCAGTTGGTAGAATGCTTGCCTAACGTGCATGAAACCCTAGGTTCAATCTTTAGTGTCACATAAACTAGGCCTTGTGGCACATGGTATAATCCCAGCACTCAGAAGGTGGAGGCAGGAGAATCAAGAGTTCAATGTAATAAAGTCCAGACAATCCCTTAGGATTGAGGGTTTAGAGCAGGAAGTCAGAACTGAAAAGGCAGAGTGGAGAAACAAAAATTAAGTTACAACTCTAAGAATAAAGTGGCTTAGATGAAACTATGTAGCAGAGACACAAAAGAGATCCATTTAGATGTGGCAAAGGTCTTGGCCTCCCTGGCATCCATGTGGCAGAGGCAGAGTTGAGACCTGTTGTCAGCATGTGGACTTTATGGGCAGAGGGGAAGGGACTATTATCCCAGACAGCTACATACTTGCCCTGGCTCTGGACTATCAAATGGCTCCTGCCCCCACCTAAAAACAATAGGTCATCCTTAGCTATATACAGAGGTAGAGGCCAGTCTGAGCTAGACGCCCTGTTTCAAAAAAAAAAAAAGTCAAATAAAAACAAAACAAAATTCCATAAAGATCAAGCCAGGAGGTTTAACATCTAATAGGAGTCTGAGAGAACAGAGAAAATAATTATCAAAGATCTAATATAAGAACATGTGCAAAGACAGAAGGTGTAAGGATGCAGATGTAAAATACCAACCCACTGCTAAAGAGAAGTTAACACGACCTAGAGTTCATGTGGGATACCATATGGAAAAAAGAGAAGAACCAAAAGCCTTTCAGAGAGCAAAACAGATAGCTCAGAAAGAAGCGAAAAATGCAATTATCATCAGCACCAAGTGCTGGAAAATAGTAAAGCAAAAAAGAAAGTAAAGAAAAAAGCATCTAGCTAGGTAGGACCAAGGGCCAAAAGAGCACAAGTAATGTAATAAGTTGGATGGAAGGCCACATAAAACAACTACTACTTACAATATAATACTCCCTAGTGGCAAGGACTTAATTATTTTCTCTAGGAAGGATAAACTGGTACCCTTCTGGAGTAAAGTTTGGCAGCCTGTACCAGACCTTAAAGCATGTTGATCTGCCTGACTCAGCATTTCACTATTAGAAATTCATTATGCAGATATACCTAAAGATATAAATTATATATTTTTAATACTATTCACAGTAGAATTGTTTATAATAGCAAAAACTTGGAAGTATCTTGAATGTCCCAGGATTAACTGACATAAGTACAACCATGCAATGAAATACTCTACAAAGAATAAGATGCTTTTGTAGCACCAACATGGTAAATGTAGCCCCAAAAGTTAGATGAAATAAAGTTGCCAATGAACATGTGGAGAATTATCACATTGGTAGTATATTATTAATAAAGGTGACTGTTTACATATGCATAAAAATCTATGAGGCTAAAACCTAAAGTGTCAACTTATTTTATGTGTATGTGTGTGTGTGCATGCTATGGTATGTATATGCAGGTCAGAGGTCAATTTGCAGGAGTTGGTTCTCTGTCTTTCCACCATGTGGGTCCTGGGGATCAAACTCAGGTTGACAGGCAAGCACCTTTACCTGCTGAGCCATCTTGCCAGCCTCCTACTTAACCTTAACAGTTTGAAGTACTGTCATAATTGAAAACAAACAAAGTATTAATTTGAGGTCCATTCTAGCTCAGGGGCAAATTGTTAAACAAGATCTCCAAATACTTTAAGTCAAACCCCATCTCTTTCACTTCTCTGCATGACACTGTAACCTGTAAGGTTCAGTTTCACCATCTGTAAAATGGGAACTCCACAGTTCTTGCTTCAGAGTAAAATTAGGAGATAGCAGACAACCAGGAAGCAACGCATTTCCTCAGTCCCAGCCAACTAAAGAACATGAATGCCCTTCCCTTCTTCCTAACACCTATGACTGGGCCTAACAAGTAGCCAGGAGTCCAGTATTTAGGGTGGGACTTGGAATATACCTGGGGTCCTGGTCAAAGATGAACTGCGTTCCTTGACCATGGTGCACATCCCAATCCACGATCAGAACCCTGTGAGCAGGAGAGAGGGGAGTTTTGTACAGGGGATCAAGTGAAATATGGAGGAACAGCCTAGACCATGGTACCCCCATTCCATCTGTCATTTGGTGCTTACCTCTGAATGCGGTGCTTCTTTTGAGCATAGCGGGCAGCCACAGCCACATGGTTGAACATGCAATACCCATCCATAAGACTGCGCTGGGCATGGTGTCCAGGAGGCCTAAGCAGAGAAGGGAAGGCTACAGGTTTGGGAGTCTTCCTCCCGCACTCCCAATTCTTTCAGCATAGATTCTGTGAATATGCCAGCAACTGAGTAACTGTGGCTTCTGAAGCTTCACAACCCCCAATCCAATGCTCTCACCAAAAAAGATTTAAAAATAACCATTAAAATGTACCCATATGCCAGGCACTGGTGGTGCACACCTTTAATCCCAGCACTTTAGAGGCAGAAGAAGGCTGATCTCTGTGAGTTCGAGGCCAGCCTGGTCTACACAGAGCTGGTTCTAGGACAGAGAGAACCCCTACACAGAGAAACCCTATCTGGAAAACAAAACAAAACAATACAGTGAGACTGTCTCAAAAAAAGAGAAAGAGACAAAGAGAATATAGCCATGCACCCATCTGGTATCGTGGCACGTGCCTGTAATACTAGCATTCAAAGACATTGAAGCAAGAAAATATATAGCTGAAACTCCTGTCTCAAAAAATAGAAAACGAAGTTGTCCACACATATTTTCTCATACCCAGCCATTTTGCTATATGGCCTTAGGTGAAACCTATGCAGTAAGAATTGGTATGTTCATAAATGGTCCACTGTTATTTGCTATGCAGCAAATAACTGAAACCAAAATGCCCACCAGCATGAGAATGCCTAACTTAAAAAGTGTATTTCACCACCGGGCAGTGGTTTAATGCCAGCACTTGGGAGGCAGAGGCAGAGGCAAGAGGATCTTTACATGTTTGAGGCCAGCCTGATCTACAGAGCAAACTCCAGGACAGCCAAAACTTCTTCACAGAGAAACCATCTCAATACTCTCCCCTCACCCACGCAAAAAAGTATATTTCACAATGGCATCTCACTCAGGTATAACACATATTGTTAAGAGAAAGCTTTCAGCCGGGCGGTAGTGGCGCACGTCTTAAATTCCAGCATTCAGGAGGCAGAGGCAGGCAGATCTTTGTGAGTTTGAGGACAGCCTGGTCTACAGAGTGAGTTCCAGGGCAGGCTCCAAAGCTACAGAGAAATCCTTGTCTCGAAAAACGAGAGAGAGAGAGAGAGAGAGAGGGAGGGAGGGAGGGAGGGAGAGACTGAGACTGGAAAGGAGCACATTGTGTGCTTTTTACCACTGGTGATTTAAAAAAGGAGTGAGAAGGACAAGGGTCATATTTTGCATTTTATCAGTTCTAGAAAGTCAGCTATGAAAAGATGTTCTATGATTTTCCATGGCAACAACAAAACAGAAAATGCTATTGACTAAAATCTGAGATGTCACGGTTTGTTGGCTACATTGGATTTCAAGATGTTCCAGATAGAAAATAAACACATACCTGTAAATCAGTGAACTATGATACTTTGAGACTTATTACTTACTCACAAGACTATCTGTGAGAAGACACAGAAGTTACTGGTTACAATGACTAAGGAGCACATCCCCAAGGATAGGAAAGAATTTTTATTGAACTCCCCTTCATGCCATTTGACTCTTTGACCATATGAAGACATTTGAGGGAAGGACTTTATTTTTTGAGAAAGTAGCTTATGTAGCCCAGGCTGGCCTCAAATTTACTATGTAATTCAAGCTAGCCTTGAATTCCTGATCCTTCCACCTCCAAAGTATTACCTCCATGTACCATTAGGTAGAGAGATTATTTTTAAATGTACAAAGCAGCGGTGGCACACACCTTTAATCCCAGCACATGGGAGGCAGAGGCAGGCAGATCTCTGAGTTTGAGGTCAGCCTGGTCTACAAAGCGAATGCCAGGACAGCCAGGGTTAGACAGAGGAACCTTGTCTTAAAAATAAATGAATGAATGAATGAATGAATAAATAAATAAATAGAAATGAAAATGTAAGAAGTCAAATGCTTGAGAGTCCTACCTGATGACGGCCATGCCATTCCGAATCTCAGCCCCCAGGACCGCATCTACCAGCCTGAGGACAGAGCCTGTGGCCAGGCAGGCACATGAGTATGAGTTCTAGAGACAGTAGAGAGCCAGAGAGAAGAAATGAGAAAGGACTGGCCTATCTACTTAGCTTTCTTCCCACAGTGAGGTTGGCACAGACATGGGAGACCCGGGAATTGCTGCCACACCCTGACCTCACAGTTCTCATGCATACCGGATGCAGATAGACGGAATCATAGGTGCCTGCTAGTATGCGAAGTTCTCCTTCATTCATGTACTGGGTTGTTTCCATCAGATCAATGTATTCCAGGCTGGGGACACAAGATAGGGGATAGGATTGAGAGCCTCGTTCCTTCCCCAGCCATATCTTCTACAAACCAGGCCTCTGGCCAAATCAGACCTCCAGCCAACCTAGGGGATGGATTGGGATGTAGGCCACGGTTCCTATTTCTCCTCTAGCTCACCTCGGCTCTTATTTTTGTTGGATGCACCCCGTTTTTGCCTCTTGGAGCTCAACTCAGATACTCTCTGCGAAGCTAGTTTTCTGTGAACCACACTGTACCAGGCCTCTTCCTTTGGGTTCCTACAGCCCCCTAGGAGCCTCCTGATCACTCTGCCAGACATTCACCATCAGTTAACTAACCAGATTATAAGAACATTAGCCCATCACAGGCTTAGGATCTTAGATGCTGTCAGGTACCTGACATACATATTGACCTTCCTGAAAAACTGAGATTTCTTTTCTTTAGGGTGGTTAGAGGCTTTTTCAGACAGGGTCTCATGTAACCCAGATTGAACCTGCTATATAGCTGAGGACTGTCTTGAGTTCCTGATTGTCTTGTTTTCATATCCCAAGTAATGAGATTATGGGCATGCAGCATCACACCTGGCTGGAAGTTAGGTTTTGGAGCAGTAACAGATTTAGAGAGGCTCAGGGACTTGCCCAAGGCCAGCCACAGAGTCTATGGGATTCTTTCCCAAAGCATTCAGTCTGTCCTGGTGAGGGCATCCTCCTCCCGCCCTACCAAGCTCCCAAGTTTTCACCTGTGAACCAGCATCAGCTCCTCCTTCTCAGCAAACCGGGCCTGGGGAGACATGAGGAATAAAGGGGCTGGAGCACAGGCCATGCCTTGGTGTTGCCAGGTCCCTGCCCACCACCCGAATGCTGGGGGCTTCACCTGAAAGGACACACAGCGGTCCAGCAGGCTCTCCAGGATCAGCTGCTCTTTGATGGCATGGAGCCGCTCAGGGCATTCAGGGAAACTGGGGAGGTGGAGATGCAGTCACATAACCCACCCAGACAAGTAAGACACTAGGGACCACATCTGCTTTAGCCACACCTCCCAGCTCACCTCCCATAGCTGCTCACCCCTTCCTTACCTGTGCCATTTAGCCTTTCCTCTTGTCATTTCTGAGGTCTTACACTTTCCTCCCTGCTACCATTCACGCCAGCAGAAGCTCCAGTCTGAGCTGTCTGTCATGTCACCGTCTCAAGGACCTCCCTACTTCTACACCCCCTCCCCCAACAGCCCCTTCTGTAGACGGCAGTCAGACAGTGGTGAAAAGTCAAAACCCTTTGTAGCTCCTACTCTATTCCTAGTAGGAGCTGAAATCTTTATTAGAGCTGGAAGGCCTTAAAAACCGTGTCCCCATCCTTTTTCTGACCCTGTTTCTTGTCGCATGCTGCATCCTTCACTTTGTTTCACCTGTAATGGTCTCCTTGGTCTTCAATTGAACACATACCTTTCAGTCAGGTCTGTAGACTTCAATATCTTTTGCCTAGAATACTCTTTTCCATAATGACTCCATGGCTCACTCCCTTAATGACCCTCCCCTGGTATTTTTATTCAAATGTCAGCAGTGCCTTCCCTGGCTGTTGTATTAAAAAAATGGAAACACCCTTCCCCTCAAACATTTCTCTCCCTCCCAGCTCAGTTATTCTGCACAGCCCTGCTGTGACACTTTTCTTGATGATTTTAAAGGCATTCTGGTTTAGCGCTGTATCCCTAGCTCCTCAACAAATGGAGACCATAAATGAAAGCTTTTGACATCATGAGTTAGTTTTAGGTTAGGATCGGGGAGAGAGGCACTCTATTTGTAAATATTAGTGCAATGATTAACAGACCATCACAGAGGCTGGTAAGATATCCAAGATCAGACGGGAGAGTCTCAACAGTTGTGAAAGTTAAAAGAGGAATCAGTCAAGGGTAAAGACCCACGCCTAGAGGGTGTCTGGCATGCCGAAAGCACAGCAAGAGGACCAGTGTCGGTGAAGTGAACTGAAGCAAATGAGGACTGGCTGACTAGGTCACAAAGGGTGACGTGGAACCAAATCACGTGGAACCTTAGAGGCTGGGATAAAGAATTCAGACTTTACCTTAAGAGCAATGCTCTGCCCTTGAAGTATTTTAAGGAGGGGAACATCATCTGAAACATTTTTTTAGGCTTCAATGTGGAAACTGGAAGCAGTGGACCAATCAATGAGAGTCAGATAGCGAATATATTTTGAACATAGAGTCAGAAGGAATAAGCAAATTCTTTTGGAAAGTAGAGCAGATGAGAAGTATATTTCAGCATAACTGTCTCTTCCTCAAGGGAGGCTCTGTGACTCTGCATGCTAACTAGTCTAGGGCCCTCTAATAAATACTTCTAGTCAAGTGCGGTAGGTAGCTCATGCCTGTCATCTCAGCACTCAGGAGGCTAAGACAGGATGATCATCAAAGATTTTAAGGCTAGCTGGGCGGTGGTGGCGCACGCCTTTAATCCCAGCACTTGGGAGGCAGAGGCAGACGGATCTCTGTGAGTTCGAGGCCAGCCTGGTCTACAGAGCGAATTCCAGGACAGTCAGAGCTACATAGAGAAACCCTGTCTCAAAAAGCAAAAAAAAAAAAAAAAAAAAAAAAAAAACCTTAATACTGTTACTGGCTGTTTAATGACCTCCCCTCATACTCACCAATCAGCTGAGAAGGGATTTTTCTTCACATACATCACCAACTCTTGGCACACAGTAGACACATCAATAGATGTGTTGGCTTAAAACAAAACTCTTTCAAGAATGATCCGCACCTCCCTAAATCATCTGCCTCCAGACTATGAGCCAGAATTAGAACAGATTCACTCTTGCTTGGGGGAGGGGAGGCAAATGTGTAAATTTTCTACTATGGGGACAATCTGGAGGTCCCAGCCTCACCTGTCATCCCAAAGGCAGTGGAAGTCATTTAGTTGCTCATCAAACACCAATCCAGTACCAACCAATACTTTTGTCTCAGAGTCCAGATCCTGCAGGGGCAAAGAAAGAAACACAGATTCATTCAGGTCCCCAATCAGAGAAAACACTGCATACTGTCCAGGATGGGGAAAAAAAATCATTGTTTTGTTTGGTAAAGAAGGCTAAACTGCAGCCAGGCTTCTCTTACCAGCCCTTGAAGCCCCACGATCAGGTCTTCTTCAACCGTTTGGCTGAGCTTCTTCATTTTCCCTTTCTTCTTTACCTCTGCTAGATTGGGGCTGGAGTGGGATACAGTCCCCTTCTTAACACTTCGCTTCTGCCAATCAGAGAGAAAGATCAGCGTCTGGACATGGCTGGCTGGCTTTCCCTCCCCCCTCATCAGGGCCGAGCTGGAGCCTCACCAAGGTGGCGCTGGAGTCCTGAGGGGGCGACTGGGGATTGTGCCTACTCTTTCGCTGCCTGGTAGAAGAATCTTGGCCGGTGGAGGTCATGGCTGAAGGGCCTTCGCTCCTGGAACGGCTCTAGCGGGGTGTAGGTTGGTGATGAGGCCCTTGGAATATCCAGAGGACCCCCACATCTCTAACCCTTTCCAGGCCCCGCCCCCATTCTAGATGCATCCTTCACGCTGTTCCCTACCAGTGCCTTCTAAACCCCGCCCCTCAAGGCCATCTTCTGCCACTGAGGAAACCTGGTGTCTTCTGTTCTCCTGGACCTCGCTGCTTTTATACGATTCTCCTTCCTCATCTTGCCTTTTCATTAAACAAGGTAATCCCAGGCTCAATCCGGCCCTTCTAAGACCTGCCCTTTCCAATCACCGCCCCCCCACCCCTCTACTTCCCAAGCCCTTTCATACCTCGAGTCCTCGCCCGGAACGCTTGGCTTCCGCAACCTGCCCTCTTCAGCCTATCTCCCCGGACAATCACAGACCCTTCTAGAATGCCAGGACAGGCTGCGGTGGCCTCGGCACCACCCTTAAAAACTCACTCAACTCCACCTCCTATAGGGCCGAACCCGCACCTTCCACACCCTCTGATCTCGACCCGATCCTTTCACCGTGTCCCGCTGCTCAGAAGACAACCCCTTTCGAGCAGAATCCATTAGACCCCACCCCCTTCTCAGATGCCTAACGTTTAACCAAGCTCCCTCCGCCAGTTCCAAGCCTCCGCCCCCTTCCCCCCGCCCCGCCATTAAAGCTGGCCAATCTCCCCCTCCCCTCCCCCCCCCCCCCGCCCCCCGCTCCCCGCTACTCACTGAGCGCTGCCCCTTTCTCAAACTCCGCCCTTGGCTCGCACCGCCAAATTCCCGGCGACCTGTGTGGCCCCGGGCACCTGATCCCTTCTTTTCCATTGGGCTGAGCGTTTTAATTTGCCCGCCCACGTCCACCTCACAGCGCGGATCTAGTCCGCCTCCAACGCCTCTGGCGCACACCACACCTCTCGCGAGTTCACCTAATAGACGAGCGTGGATCGTTCTGCGCCTGCGCAAAGCGTGACTCACTGGTTCGAGACCCGGATTTGCCCCTAGCGCAGCCCCCCCCCCTCCGCCCCCCTCCCCCCACCGCCATCCACTGCCGCCATTGTTCTGATTGCTATGACTGTCATTCTCAGTTCCAGGCCTGTCGTTTTAGGAGCCCTACGGACTGGCATCGGTCGTGCTGTGCACTGATTCGAGAGCAAATCAAAGGAGGACGTTCAGAAGGGACTTCTCGGGGACTCCTGCGCTGCGCTTGGCGATGCGATGACGTAGCTAGGGTAGTCGGGTGATTAGTCCGAGATAAAGGCTATGGCTATGGACTAATGAGGCCTGTGGCTGCTGGCAGCCAAAATGACAGTGATGATAAGTTTAGTCACTACCATGGTACGCAAGAAGTATCTCCAAAAGCTATTAACATTCTGTGAAAATGGATAGGGGCGCAGAAGGACTCGCTAAGTGGCACACATTGCAGAAAGCCACAATTCTGTGATGTTCGCATTGTTACGGCTGCTTTGCAGACAACACACAGAGGGACTTAGACCTGTGATCTTGGTCAAGTCACAGCGCTGTCCTCAGTTTCCTTATCTGCAAAATTATGATGCTAGTACCAAGGCCAGAATAGAATTTGGAGGGACGTTTCTCCTGGATAGCAGCTCAACCTACCTGCCCCCTCTGCAGAGTAATCAAACTAATAGCATGTAATGGACTAGGGAGGGAAAATTGTCCCTGTGACTCTTTGGGACGCCCACCCTGTGTCTAACTATCACTCCCCTCCCATTTTCTATTGGGCTATACGCTGAAGCCGGAAACAAGCCTGGAGTTCTGCATCACTGACTAGCAAATACATTGACAATACTGTAACCCAGTAGTTAGATCCACTTGCAAATGCCAGTTTCATCCTCCTCCATTGCTTTAAGGGCTACGGGTCTAAATCTACACAGACTAAAGAAAATATATAATGATACATAATGAAGAACATTCTGGGGGTGTGATAGTTGCAAACCAATATAGTAAAGATTCTTACAAACAGCGAAGTCTCATTTCTTGTAGAATCATAAGAGGCTCCTGTACAAAAGGAGTCAGTAAATTTTATAAAGGGCCAGAGCAAATAAAGGCTTTGCAGTCACAGGTAATCATTTTTTTTTCTTGGCTTTTTGAGACAGGGTTTTTCTGTGTAACAGCCCTGGCTGTCCTGGAACCAGCTCTGTAGATCAGACTGGCCTTGAACTCAGAGATTTGCCTGCCTCTGCCTCCCCAGTGCTGGGACTAAAAGCATATGTCATAATGCCCAGCATATTTTATTTATTTTGCCTGTGTTTGTGCCAGTGCCTAAGGAGGACAGAAAGGGGCACTGGACTCTCCAGGAGCTGAAGTTACAAGTGTGTATGAGCCATTTGATGTGAGTGCTAGGATTCAAGCACCAAGCCATCTCACTATGCCAACAACCATTTAAAATACTGGTTCTCAACATGTGGGGCATGATCCCTTTGATCCCTCTATCTCCAAAAATATTTACAATTCATAACTAGCAAAATTACAGTTATGAAGTAACAACAAAAATAATTTTATGACTAGGTATTCCCACCACCATCCAGCATGCTGAATGGTTTTATGTCAACCTGACACAAGCTAAAGTCATGTGAGAGGTGGGAACCTCAATTAAGAAAATGCCTCCAAAAAAAAAAAGAAAAGAAAATGCCTCCATCAGCTGGGTATGGTAGCACACATCTTTAATCTCAGCACTTGAGAGGCAGAGGCAGTTGGAGCTGTGCGAATTTGAGGCCAGCCTGGTCTATGGGCCTGTTAAAATGGTCACAGAGAGACAGGTTACCCTGTCTCAAAAAAAAATCAAAATCAACAAAAAGACTAGGCACAAACCCTCATATCAAGGCTGGGTAAGTAGCCAGTAGGAGGAAAGGGGTCCCAAGAGCAGGCAAAAGAGTCAGAGACAGCCCCTGTGCCTGCTGTTGGAGCCCCACAAGAACACCAAACTACAGAACTGTTGCCTATATGTAGAGTGCTTAGCACAGTCCCATGCAGGTGCCCTGATTATTGCTCCAGTCTCTGAGCCCCTTATAAGCCCTGCTTAGTTGATTCTGTGGGTTGTGTTCTCCTGGTGTCCTTGACCTCTCTGTCTCCTATAATCCTTCCTTCCCCTCTTCTGCGGGATTCCCTGAACTCTGCCTAATGTTTGACTGTGGGTCTCTGCATTTGCTTCTACCCATTGCTGGATGAAGCCTCTCTGAGCCCTGTTGGGCTAGACACAGATCTGTTTTTCTAGCTGGCCCTAAGGCATTTTCTTAATTAGTGATTGATGCGAAGGGGCTGTCCAATGTGGGTGGTGTCACCCCTGCACAGGTGGTCCTGGGTTCTATAAGAAAGCAGACTGAGCAAGTCACGAGGAGCAAGCCGGTAAACAGCACTCCTCCATGGCCTCTGCATCAGCTCCTGCCTCCAGGTTCCGGCCCTGCGTGAGTTCCTGCCCTCACTGCTGTTGATGAAGAACTGTTTTCAAGAACTGTGAGCAAAATGCGAAATAAACCCTCTCCTCCCCAAGTTGCTTTTGGTCATGGTGTTTCATCATAACAATGGTAACCATAACTTGGACAAAAATTGGTGCCAGGAATGGTATATTGTTGTGACGAACCTGAACATGCTGTTTTGGGGAGGATTGTAGAAGAACTTTGGAACTTGGGACAAGAAAAGCCATGACTGTTCGGTGCTTGTTGAGCTGTTCTGTAGGAGTTAGAAGATAATGTTGTGTTGAGGGCAATGCAGAAGATGGAGGCAAGCTTGTAAAGTTTCAGCGGGATGTTCTGTTGTTGCTGTTGTTTTTGAGACATGGTTTCTCTGTGTAGCCCTTACTGTTCAAAGAGGGAAGTTTAAAGACTTTACTGGGGGCCGTTTGTTATTTTGAATTAAGATTCTATGGTCCCGGTTAGCTGGGGCTGAAGAATACGCTGTGTTTAACAAGATACCAGAACTATTAAAGTGAGGCCTTGGCTTTACAGGGATACTCAAGGCTGGTCAGCTGGAGCTGAGAAATTCGTGGTGTGGGAAGGGTTTCTTCAGAGTCAGCAGACAGGGGCTGTGTTCCGGAGGTGGTCAAGGTTATAGCTTGCGCTAACAGTTGAAGGGGGTAGTTTAAGCATCACGCAAGTAGTGCTGGTTTTAAAGGCATGAAGGGGTCATGGAAAGCAGCATCAGTGGAGTGGAGTCAGCTGGAGCCTAGAAGACAAGCGCTGTGTGCTACAGAAGGCAGAGCTGGAAACGTGACCCAAGACCCAAGCTCCTGGAGGAACACAGAAGGCAGAGCTGGAAACGTGACCCAAGACCCAAGCTCCTGGAGGAACACAGAAGAGCGTGAGTGAATCACAGACACTGGATGGACATTGAGTTATTTACACTTTTGGAGTTTGGTTTTGCTTTGATTCCACTGTGGCCGTGCCCTGGTTCTTCCCCCTTGAATTAAGAAAGTATTTATTTTTTGATTTTACAAGAGTCACAGTCTCGAGAGTCTTTGAATTTTAAAAGACTTTAGATTTTAAGAGAGATTGGCTATTTTAAAGACACTGAACTTATTTAATATGTTTGAATGTGGGCTTTTTTTGCTTTTGTTTTTGTTTTTTGTTTGTTTTGTTTTTTTTGGTTTTTCGAGACAGGGTTTCTCTGAAGCTTTGGAGCCTGTCCTGGAACTAGCTTTTGTAGACCAGGCTGGCCTCGAACTCACAGAGATCTGCCTGCCTCTGCTTCCCGAGTGCTGGGTGTGTGTGTGTGTTGATGTGTGTATGCCTGTGTTTGTGTGTGCACATGGAGGCCTGAGGGCAACTTTGAGCATCTTCTTCACTTTCCACCTCATTGTTTTCAAACTGCTTTCTTATTTGTCTGTGTGTGTGCATGAGTGTGGTTTGTGTGGAGGCCAGAGGAGGTTGTCAGGTATTATGTTGCTTTCTGTCTACCTTATTTCTTTTAGACAGGAGTTTCCCTGAATCTGGAACTCGTATTTTTTTACCTAGGCTAGCAGCCAGCAAGCTCCAGGGATCATTCTTCCTTCTACCTCATCGCAGCACTCAGCTTACAGGCATTCATGAAGTCAGACTTGTCACATGAGTGCTTGTATCGGAACCCAGGGCTTTACAGTTGGGCAGCAAGCCCTCTTAAACCTTGAAGCTGTCTCTCCAACCCCCTCCATCTTATTTTTTGAAACAGAGTTGCTCTTATTGGTGGGGGAGGCATTTAAGACAGGGTCTCCCTTCTGTAGACCAGGCTGGCCTCAAACTCCGAGATCAGCCCACCTTCATCTCCCGAGTCCTGGGATTACAGGCATGTGCCACCACTCAGTGAGGCAGTCTCTCTTGAGCTTTGTGACTTGGCTGGCCAGCAGGCCCTGAGAATCCTGTTCATGTCCCCTTGGTGCTAAAATTGCAGGTACATGCTGCACTTAGCTTTTGAAAATTGCATTTTGTTCATTTTGTTTATGGATGTGTGTACATTCGTGCAAGCATGAGAGTGCCATGCCATGCTTGTGGAGGTCAGAGGACAATTTGTGCGAGTTGGTAGGAGAAAGTCTACCATGTGGGTCTCAGGGATTGAACTCAAAATCCTCAAGGATTTGTGGCTGGTACCCCTACCTGCTGAGCCTTCTCCATAGTCTCTGACTTTAAAAAAAATACAAACAAACGCAAGCATGGGTTCTGGGGATCAAACTCCAATTCTCATGCCTTCACGACAAGTACTTTACTGCCTGAGCCATCTCTCTAGCCCTAGGATGAGAAGTCAGATGATCAGTTTCCTGGTCACCTAGGTGCTTTCTGTATAGCTACCATGCTTGTGTTCACAGAGACATTAAGATTGGTATACACTGAGTGCTGGGATGGAAGATGTATCTCAGTTGGTAGAGGGCTTGCCTAGCATGCATGAAGTCCTAGCTTTATACCTCTGTAATCCCAGCACTTGGGAGGTGGAGGCAGAAGGTTCGGAAGTTTAATCCTTCTTGGCTACATAGTAAGATCAAGGCTAGCCTGTGCTTTAAAAAAATGCGGTATTCATACACAGTTTCAGATCAAGGGATTGTTATTAATTAACCTAAATATTATGTTATGCTAGTTGTCATGAGAAACTCAAGGGCTTAACAAGTTAAGTGTTTATTTCTTTCTCATGTAAAATACCATCAGAATGTTTACTGCCACTCATTCATGGACCTAGAGAAATACCATTTTATGGCCTAGTTTCCTCTATATACTTGGAGTTCTCACTAGTTGGTAGATGGGGAAACAGAGAGCAGAGGCTTGCATGGAAAGCTTTTGTGGCCTAGACCTAGAAGTCATAGATGACACTTGCACAGAATTAAAAATAAATCTTGAAAAATAATTCTATTGGCTTAAAATCCCAGATATTCACACTTGCTTTCTTTGATGCAGTGCTGGGGATGGAATCCAGAGGCTCACGCGTGCTGGACAAGTGCTTTGCCACTAAACTCCACCCTCCACCCTGACACAGGAGTTCTACTGTAAAGGTAAGAAGTCCTCTATGGGTTCAAGTCAGTGTCTACTGTCTGGAGTCAGGAGAATGGCCATATTAGCTGGAAAGGCAGGTTTGTAGGAAACTAAGGAGTTGGAGCCATTGTCAAGGGAGAGGAGAGGATGTGAAGGCTCTGATTTCCTGTACAGATTTAAGAAAACTCCTTTTAAGGCCTGAAGAGTTAAGGCTTTCTGCAGTTATTCAGGCCAGAGGATTACATCATAATAGGCCAGGTGTCACGGATGACAACATTAACCCAGAGGGTTACAGTCCAAAGCCCTCTGACAGATAGACGTTCCTCTTGTCTCCTTCTTTGGAGAGTAAGATTTGGGAATGTTTCTGTTAATACCTTTCCCCATTTTCCGCCTCTCCACACCCAGTGGGGGACTGCTAAAAACATTGCTTACTGACCTGCAGTATTTGCCTTCAGGGGCATCCACAGTGCCTCAAGACAGACAGTGTTCTTCCTTTACAGCACCTGCATTTAAAAAAAATTCTTTGTTCCCAGCATAAAATAGTTTGCAACGTGGGCATTTCTTACATCCCACAGGGACAGGCTAGTGTAAAAATATTCCATAGGTGTGTCAAACAGTAATTAGGAAAAAATCCAGGTGTTTCTGTACAGCACTGGAGCTAATGGGAGCTGATAGGGATCATGAAATCCTGTATGTGTTCAACTAAAGATTCTAAGACCGGTTCCAGACATATGTTTTTTTTTTTTTTTGGTTTTTCGAGACAGGGTTTCCCTGTAGTTTCTAGAGCCTGTCCTGGAACTAGCTCTTGTAGACCAGGCAGACATATGTTTATGGCAGTTCAGACTGAGTTATAGAACTCTTTCGTTCTGGCATGAGCATGTATGTGTTTGTATGTGTGTGTTGCTTGTGTGTAGAGGGAATGTGTATGTGTATAAAGCCCAGGTGGTGTTCCCCAGGCAGAGTGCAGGTTTATTATTTTGATACAGAGTTTCTCACTAGCTGGGAACTCCCAAGATAGGCTAAGTGGGCATGCCAGGAAGAGCTAGGGGTTTGCTTGTCTCCAGTCTCCTTCTGTATTGGGATTATAAGTATGGTCCCCCACAATGACTTCTTGTACCAGGTTCTGGGGATCAAACGAAGGTCCTGGTGTTTGGAAGGTAACACTTTACCAACTGAGCATTTTGTTTCGTTTGTTTTTGGTTTTGTTTTGTTTTGTTTTTCGAGGCACGGTTTCTCTATGTAACAGTCCTGGCTGGTCCTGGTAGACACTCTGTAGACCAGATTGGCCTCGAACTCAGAGATCCACCTCCCAAGTGCTGGGATTAAAGGTGTGCACTACTACTGCCCAGCAAACTTTTTTTTAAAGAAGTCACCATGTTGTCCAGGCTAGTCTTAAACTCTTGGCCTCAAGGGATCCTTCTGTCTCAGCCTCCTGAGTAGCTAGGACATATACTAGGCATGTAGCTTAGCGTATAATTACCTAGCATATATGAGAAGAAAGGAAGGAAGGAAAGAAGAGCAAAGATATCCTTTAGCTGGAGATGTAGTTACTTGGTAGAGCATTTTGCCTAGCACATGTGAAACCCGCGATTGCATCCCTGGCAATAAAAACAGTAACAACAAAACCCAGCAGCCAAACAGTTTGAATTTCAACTGTGTACCATCATTCCCACATTGGAATATGGATTATTTAACAAGACCACCACAGGTTCCCCTACAGGATAGGCATTTTATAGTGATTCACTCCTTAGGTTCCTCTAAAAAGGTAGACAGAAGGTTGCTATTGAATATAATGGCAAAAAAACTTTCTGTACCAGCTCAGGGTGGAGGCACCTGCTAGGAGTCAGTTCTCTGCTAGGAGTCAGTTCTCTGCAGAGTTTGGACTGTGGCTACTTCCAAGACTTGGGTTCGTGTTTCTTCTGTTGGTTCAAGACAGTGGACCCCTAGGGCAGTGGTAGTGCCACCTTTAATCCCAGCACTTGGGAGGCAGAGGCAGGTAAATCTGTGAGTTCAAAAGAACTTGAACAGTCAGTCTGGTCTACAGAATGTACCAGGACAGCCAGGGCTACACAGAGAAACCCTGTCTCAAAAACAAAAAACAAAACAAAAAAGGTGGGGCTCCGTGCAGATTAAGGCAGGGCTTTCAGGATAACGCCATGGCCAGGGTAGCTCCAGAGAACCCAATCAGGAGGTTTACTACCAGGTGAAGCCATAGGTCCATAGTTTCATAAATAAGATTGGCAGGGTTCAAAGTAGAAAGTAAACTACAGGTGTCCATGCTATTACTTCTCATAGGATCTTGCTGTTTAGACTAGTCTGGCTTTTTGCAATCAATTAATTACTTTTATGTGTATTGTGGTTTGTCTACCTGTATGCACACTATTTGCATGCCCGGTGCCAAAGGAGGCCAGAAGCGGCCATCAAATCCCCTGGAATGGAGGAAAAGGTGTTTGTGAGTGCTGGGAATCAAATCTGGGTCTTCTGAAAGAGCAGCCAGTGTTCTGGACTGTTGAGCCATCTTTCCAGGCCCCCACCTTTTTGTTTTGAGGTAGGGTAGCACTACCTGGCTGGCCTAGACCAGGCTAGCCCTGTATCTCTGCCTGTCTCTGCTACCTGAGTGCTGGGATTACAGTCAAGCATCCCCATGCCCAGCTAAGAAAGAACTTTCTCAACAAGTTCCGAACAAAAGTCTGTGTTATAAGGTGGATCCTGGGTTCCTTGGTAAGACGTGATATTTAATAGGATTGTTTTACCAGGTAGTGGTCAGGGCTTATTGCTGACAATAAAAGCAAGAGCTTCTACACATGATCACATTTCCTGAAGGAGTTAAGGATGGAAATTTCTATACAGAAAAGTCAGATCTTTGGAAGTAAAAAATGAATTTATTATTTAAGGTGTCTTATGGAGGACAGGGAAGTAACCAGCGGTATGCCAGTGATGATCCTGCCTGAGGTCCACACAGGCCCCACAGAGAGATTGAGGCTCACATAGAAGGTCAGGACAGGCATCACCTTCAGGGGTGGGTGGTACAAGGGGCTCCTTGCTGTGTGTGGTCTGAGATTCCTAACCAGGCTAATGTAGGGGCTGGTGCTCGTATCCAGAACCAGGATGGATTCCCTATGGATCATTAGAGAGGGGGATCCCTTTCAGGTGTGAAGTCATGCCTGAAGTCCCAGCACCTTTGAGGCTGAAGCAGGAGGATTACCATGAGTTCAAAGTCAGTCTGGATACATACTGAGCAGAAAGCCAGCCTGGGATACATACAGAGTGAGACCCCATGTCAGAAAAATCGAGAAAAACAAAACAACTAGATGGAACTGAGACCAGGGAGGAAGAGAGGGCAAGATGAAGGGAAGGAGAGCAGGAGAAGAAAGATGAGGGGGGGTAGACGGAAGAAGAGGGGAGAGAAGGAAATAGGGAAATGGAAAAATGGAGGGAGGGGAGAGGGAGGAAGAGGAAGAGAGTGCTTGCGTGCACGCATGCACACACACAGACAGACAGACAGACAGACACACACACACACTAACAAGAGGTCAGGTCTATAGAGTCTCAGAACTGGCCTGTGTTTCCTGCACTCACCCCTAGGAGGGGGTGAACCTGGGATCCCTTATCAACCTAAGGCCCGGAACCTATATAGCAGTAGTTCCGCTTAGAGTTGCTGTTCAGATAAGGGGTGTCTGCAAGGTGTGAGAGCTGAGGGCTGAGCTTCTTTTGGGGTCAGGCATACATATGGCTTTTAGAAGGCCGCAGCCATTCTGGACACTCTCTGAAAGGAATATAAGTGATCGTGATTTTTTTTAGATAAGGTCTCTATATATCTCAAGGCTGGACTTGCATTCACTGTGTAACCCCAGCTGACCTCGAACGCATGACAGTACTACTGCTTCAGCTTGCTCAGTTCTGGGATCACAGGTGTCAGTTGCCATAGCTGGCTGCCCTCAGTGGCACTAACGACAGGGAGTTGGCTCTCTGGTGAAGAGTTACGTACCAATTGTGTTTTAGTTTCTGTACCTCCATAGCGCTCATGTGTGGGGTTCCAGGGAAGACATCTCTACTAATACAAACAAAGCTGATTTGCAGGACTGGGGGCAGTCACTCCGTTCAGAACCCACTCGTTAAACTTAGGGTACTTGGGCAAGATACTTAAACAGGTCCAAACCTCATGTTTTTATTGATAAAGATGAGCATGAATAGACTTTCTTCAGGCATTATGAACTAAAGTAGACCTTTGAAAAATAACCTATTTTTATTTCATGTGCATTGATGTGTTGCCTGCATGTATGTCTGTGTGAAGGTGTCAGATCCCCTAAAACTGGAGTTACAGGCAGTTATGAGCTAGCATGAAGTTGCTGGGAATTGAACCCTGGTCCTCTGAAAGAGTAGCCAGTGCTTTTAACCACTGAGCCATCTCTCCAGATCCATATTTTTTGTTTTTGTTTTTGAGACAGGATTTCTCTGTGTGACAGTCCTAGCTACCCTGGAGCTCACATTGTAGACCAGGCTAGACTTGAACTGGACTTGAACTCACTGAGAGCCACCTGCCTTTGCCTCTCTCCAGCTAAAGTAGACCTTCTTAAACTGTGTGTTAAGACTTATTATGGCCGGGTAGTGGTGGTGCACACATTTAATCCCAGCACTCGGGAGGCAGAGGCAGGCAGATCTGTGAGTTTGAGGCCAGCCTGGTCTACAGAGCTAGTTTCCAGGACGGGCTCCAAAGCTACAGAGAAACCCTGTCTCAAAAAAAAAAAAGACTGAATATGGAGCTGTGCGTGTGGTGGCCCACACTTTTAAGCCCAGCATTGGGGAAACAGAGATGAGTGAATTTCTCTGAGGCCAGCCTAGTCTACATATTGTGTTCCAGGCTAGCCTGGGCTACATGTGACCCTGTCTCAAGACAAAACAAGAAAATATTGACTGAATGTGGGCTTACATAACTGAATGTAGGGGTCATGAAAAATTTGGCAACAGTAAAGCATTTCTGAATGTTTAATGGTCAAAAATTAATCCAAAAGCATATCCAGAATGTTTATGGTAGCACTTGCTTGTGTGGAATCATAGTATTGTGGAGTATCCACCAGAGGAGACTCCTCAGACATGGGTTTAAGCCAATAGAAAGTCTTTATTAGTCAGCCAGCGACTACACTGGGTGTTTGGGATCCTAGTGTAGCCCTGATCCTTTCTCAGGATGAGCTTTAAAGCACAAAAGCCATGTCCTGGACTGACATACTTAAGTTAACAAGAACAGTTAGCCAGAAGTGGAACTACAGAAGCCAAAAGCAAGGTTAGTACATTCAGAGACTTTCCCAGAACTATGGACTTTGAGAGTTGGGCCTTTGTTTTTATTTTGGCAGGCGATGCTGACTATGTGCTGAGATTTACAGTCTGAATGGCACTTTCATCATGGAGTCAGTTGTGCTAAGGTCTGGGGGCCTACTAAGATCTGGGGTCCTGTTACAATAGGACTTCAATGCAGCTCTGGTTTCTTACTATCATTCTTTAAGATACAAGTGTCAAATTAGTATGTGCCAGGCCTCATGGCACAGACCTGTAATGCCAGGCACTTGAGAAACTGAGATAGGAGTACGACAAATACAAGACTAGTCCAGGTAATTTAATACGATTCATCTCAAAAGATAAAAAGATGGAAGACAGGCTGGGCAGTGGTGGCACACACTTTTAATCCCAGCACTCGGGAGGCAGAGGCAGGCAGATCTCTGAGTCTGAGGCCTGCCTGGTCTACAAGAGCTAGTTCCAGGACAGGCTCCAAAACTATAGAAGAAACCCTGTCTCAAAAAACCAAAAAAAAAGGTGGGCAGTGGTGACACACGCCTTTAATCCTAGCACTTAGGAGGCAGGTAGGTGGATCTCTGAGTTCGAGGCCAACCTGGTCTACAGAGTGAGTGTCAGGATGCACTCCAAAACTACAGAGAAACCCTGTCTTGAAAACTTAACAACAAAAAAAGATGGGAGACAGATAAGAGAGGGTGTGGGTAAACAAGTAATCAAAATTAATTATATTCATGTGTGAGCAAAATTTTAAAAGGAAAAAAAGGCTGGGCTTATAGCTCAGTGGTGGAGTGTCTGCCTCTCATGAATTAGGCTGACTTTAATCCCCATTATTATATTTTATTAGAATGTTTGACTTAAATATTATGGTTGTCAGCTGGGTGGTGGTGGTGCATGCCTTTAATCCCAGTACTCAGGAGGCAGAGACAGGTGAATCTCTTAAGTTTGAGGCCAGCCTGATCTATAGAGTGAGTTCCAGGACAAGCTCCAAAGCTACAGAGAAACCCTGTTTCAAAACACCATATATTTCTTAGGCATGGTGGTGCATGCCTTTAATTCCAACACTCGGGAGGCAGAGGCAGGCAAATCTCTGTGAGTTCATGGCCAGCCTGGTCTACAGAGAGAGTTCCAGAATAGCTGGGGCTATGTAGACAGACCCTGTTTCAAAAAAAAAAATAGTGTTTGAGTGAGGTTGGAGAGATAGCTCTAAGATTAAGAGCACCGGCTGCTCTTCTAGAGGACTCAGGTTCAGTGTCCAGCAACCATGGCTTAGAACCAGTAAATTAATCCACTTCCAGAGTATCTGACACCCTCTTCCAGTTTCTGTGGGCACTAGGCATGCATATGGGTCACAGACTTATGTG